>NW_026521108.1:0-50014 GCF_001660625.3 Ictalurus punctatus
ACACAGTACTGTACATATACACACACAAGTACTGTACATATATACACCACGTAACTGTACATATATACACACATAGTACTGTACATATATACACAACACAACTGTACATATATACACACATAGTACTGTACATATATACACACACCGTACTGTACAAAGTCACATTCAAAGAAATGTTGTAGAGCAAACATGCCTTCAACAATAATCCAATGAAATGTTTCTATATTTTTAAACATAATATAAAAATCAGTAAACAGTAAACAGTAAATATTTGTTGTGATGACCCTTTGCTTAAAAAATAGTAGTCTCCCATACTATTAGTGCAGTTTTATAAGGAAAGGAGATGTAGGTTTTATTGAGCATCTTGCAGAACCAGTCACGGTCTTCTGGAGACTTTGACTGTCGCACTTGTTTCTTATTTTTGCAGCAAAACCAGCAGTCTTCATTATGTTTTTTTTTTTTTGTCTGAAAAGTGTCTCTTACATAATATGCTGCTTTCTTTACTGACATACAAACATTTTTCTGTAACATTTAATTTTGTGCTGGGAAACTAATGTTTAGGAATCTGAAATGTTTTTTGTACTGACTGGATAATGTAGAAGACATATGAAATAAAAATGTATAACTATAGGTTTGTACTGAAAAACATGTCATGGTTCTGGGGCTGCATGAGTGCTGCCGGCACTGGGGAGCTACAGTTCATTGAGGGAACCATGAATGCCAACATGTACTGTGACATACTGAAGCAGAGCATGCTCCCAGCATGTATTCCAGCATGATAACGACCCCAAACACACCTCCAAGACGACCACTGCCTTGCTAAAGAAGCTGAGGGTGAAGGTGATGGACTGGCCAAGCATGTCTCCAGACCTAACCCTATTGAGCATCTGTGGGGCATCCTCAAACGGAAGGTGGAGGAGCACAAGGTCTCTAACGTCCACCAGCTCCGTGATTTTGTCATGGAGGAGTGGAAGAGGACTCCAGTGGCAACCTGTGAAGCTCTGGTGAACTCCACGCCAAGAGGGTTAAAGGCAGCGCTGGAAAATAATGGTGGCCACACAAAATATTGACACTTTGGACCCAATTTGGACATTTTCACTTAGGGTGTACTCACTTTTGTTGCCAGCGGTTTAGACATTAATGGCTGTGTGTTGAGTTATTTTGAGGGGACAGCAAATTTACACTGTTACACAAGCTGTACACTCACTACTTTACATTGTAGCGAAGTGTCATTTCTTCAGTGTTGTCACATCAAAAGATATCATCAAATAATTACAAAAATGTGAGGGGTGTACTCACTTTTGTGAGATACTGTGTGTGTGTGTGTGTGTGTATATATATATATATATATATATATATATAATATATATATATAATAAAATTTAATCAGATATATGAAACAGTTTGGTTTTGTGTTACTATCTTGGTAGAAAAGTCAGCTATTTCTATATTAAAGTTTACTAAAAGTTTAACTAAAGTTTGCTACAGTGAATAGTATGATCGTATAGAATTTAACTAAAGCAAATAAAATTTCCTAATTGTTCTTGTTTCTAAGATATTTTTGAGAACGAAAAGTATTGTTAAAGTTGTTATAAGCTAAGAGAGAGAGAGAGAGAGAGAGAGAGAGAGAGAGAGAGAGAGAGAGAGAGTGAGAGAGAATGCTGGAGGAAATGCAGCTGACTGAGCAATAAATAAATAATCATAAATCTGACCAGTGTGCAGTGCTGTTTAGGCAAAATATAGAGTAGTTTGGTTTAATTCTGGTCAGCGATGATTTGTTCTTCATAGCCGTCGATGTGTGATGAAGTTAGGAGTTGTGTGATTTAGGAGAAAGAGGGTGGGAAGAGTTTTTGGGGAGCCACAGATGGACATAAAAGGGATAAGAACCGTTAGAGATCAGAAAAAAACAGTAATAGACAGAAATGTGTTTTATTCTGTTTGTTGGCAAGGGGGAAAGTGAGCAGTGAGGTAAGTGTGTGATTATATGCCGTGACTAACAGTGAAGTCGTGACACTGTGACACCCGTATCGAACACCTCTACATGCAGCTAGAACGGAGATACTGAGGATGTATGCACCGTTATAGGAAGATGACAGTAATTTACCATTAACTTGTGTAAATACGTTTTGTGAAAAGGACAGTTTAGAGGGAGGATTTTTCTGGTTTCTTTTACGAGACGTGCAGATGTGTCTCACTGTCTCTTCATCTCTTTTGATACAGGAACACGGAGGGAGGATACATCTTCTGATCCGCCGTTTGCTGCCGACGAGCTGTACTACAACACCGTGGAGAGTGACTACGAGGATGACGTCCACATGCCTGACCAGCATGAGGAGGAGCAAAATGGTAGTGATGAGCATGAGGTGCCTTTTAGAAGTCCTTCGAGAAGCCCGTCCCCTTTACCAGGCCTATCTGCTCTAAGAATCACACCCTTTCCTGTAATAAGCCCATCCCTTTGAGAATCACACCCCTTTTAGAAGCCCATCCCCTTTTTGAGATTCTCATCCCTTTTAAGAAGAACATCTCATAAGAAGACCAACCCCGTAAGAAGGAACCCCCGTGAGGAGTGTCTCCTATAAGAAGACCAACCCCGTGAGGAGGCTGTCTCCTATAAGAAGAACCCCCGTGAGGAGGCTGTCTCCTATAAGAAGCCAACCCCCGTGAGGAGGCTGTCTCCTATAAGAAGCCACAACCCCGTGAGGAGGCTGTCTCCTATAAGAAGACCAACCCCCGTGAGGAGTCTGATAGGCTGTCTCCTATAAGAAGACCAACCCCGTGAGGAGGCTGTCTCCTATAAGAAGACCAAACCCCGTGAGGAGGCTGTCTCCTATAAGAAGACCAAACCCCGTGAGGAGGCTGTCTCCTATAAGAAGACCAACCCCCGTGAGGAGGCTGTCTCCTATAAGAAGACCAACCCCGTGAGGAGTCTCCTATAAGAAGACCAACCCCGTGAGGAGGCTGTCTCCTATAAGAAGACCAACCCCCGTGAGGAGCTGCTAGAAGAGTGAGAGCTGATAGAAGACAAATGAGAGCTAGAGAGAGAGAGAGAGATAGATAGATAGATAGATAGATAGATAGATAGATAGATATATAAATACTATTAAATATATCTGGGTAGCAACAGATAGTGTGAAAAAGTTCATTATGGATTTATATGAAGTCTGTTTGGCCTTAGGAGCAGCCGTAATCTCAGCAGTCTGGAATTGCAGTAGATGAGAGCGCCATCCAGAGGCAGAAAGGATCAGGATCTCTAGTATCTCCATAAATTCGTGTGTGGCTCGGCAGAAGGAGAGAGGGAGAGAAAAGATTATTAGGACTGTGAATTAGCATAATAGAGTCAGGGTAGGCTTGAGTAAACAAATAGGTTTTAAGCCTAGACTTAAACACTGAGACTGTGTCTGAGTCCCGAACACTAATAGGAAGACTGTTCCATAACTGTGGGGCTCTATAAGAGAAGGCTCTTCCCCTGCTGTAGCCTTCACTATTCGAGGTACCATCAGATAGCCTGCATCTTTTGACCTAAGTAGGCGTGGCGGATCACAGAAAACCAAAAGGTCGCTTAGATACTGTGGCACGAGACCACTTAGTGCTTTATAGGTTAATAATAGTATTTATAATCAGTGTGAGATTTCACTGGGAGCCAATGCAGTACTGATAATATCGATGTGATGTGGTTGTATCTTCTGGTTCTAGTTAGGACTCTAGCAGCTGCATTCTGGACTAACTGGAGCTTATTTATATTCCTACTGGAACATCCAGACAGTAAGGCATTACAGTAATCTAATCTAGAGGTGACGAATGCATGAACTAGTATTTCCGCATCATGTAGTGACAATATGTTTCTTATTTTAGAAATATTTCTGAGATGAAAGAAGACTATCCTAGTAATATTATCTACATGAGCATCAAATGATAGGCTGGAGTCAATAATCACTCCAAGGTCTTTAACTGCTGCACATGATGAAACAGAAAGACCATCCAGAGTAACCATGTGATCAGAAAGAATACTTCTAGCTACACGTGGGCCTAATAAAAGTATTTCTGTTTTTATCAGAATTAAGTAGAAGGAAGTTAATTAACATCCAATGTCTAATGTCCTTTACACAATCCTCAACTTTACTAAGCTTCTGTCTGTCCTCTGGCTTCGCTGAAACATATAACTGTGTATCATCAGCATAACAGTGGAAGCTAATTCCATGTTTACGAATAATTTGACCTAGGGGTAGCATATATAAAGTAAAGAGCAGTGGGCCTAAAACAGAACCCTGTGGAACTCCAAAAGTAACCTCAGTACGCATGGAGAAATCACCATTTACATCTACGAACTGATAACGATCGGTCAGATAAGACCTGAGCCAGGAGAGGACTGTTCCCTTAATACCAACAACATTTTCTAATCTATCAAGGAGAATAGTGTGATCTATAGTATCAAAAGCTGCGCTAAGGTCGAGTAACACAAGCAGCGAGACACAACCCTGATCGTAGGTCAGTAGAAGGTCATTTACTACTTTAACTAACGCTGTCTCTGTGCTATGATGAGGTCTAAATCCTGACTGATACATTTCATGAATGTTATTCCTATCTAAGTACGAGCATAACTGCTTTGCTACAACCTTTTCTAAAATCTTAGAGATGAAGGGGAGATTTGATATTGGTCTATAGCTGGACAATTGAGACGGGTCAAGATCAGGTTTTTTAATCAAGGGTTTAATAACTGCTAATTTAAGTGATTTAGGTACATAGCCAGTGCTTAGGGAAGAATTGATTATATTTAAAAGTGGTTCAATTACTCCTGGACCAATCTGTTTAAACAAACATGTAGGTACGGGATCTAGTATGCAAGTTGATGAATTGGCAGAAGAGATTAATGTAGCTAGTTTGGTCTCTCTAAGCGGAGCAAAACACTCTAAACATTGATCTGATATTGCTACATTGTCATGTAATGGGTTTGTTACAGTACTGTCCAGTTTTAATTTAATGGCCTGTATTTCACGTCTAATATTTTCAACCTTATCAATGAAAATTTCATGAAATCTTCACTGCTATGTAATGATTGAGTGTTTCTCTCTGTAGTGGTTTTATTCCTAGTTAATTTTGCTACTGTGTTGAAAAGGAATCTAGAATTGTTTTTGTTGTCTTTTATTAAGGTGGAGAAATAGATTTTTCTAGCATCGCCAATAGATTTCCTATATTTCAGTAGGCTCTCCTTCCATGCTGTTTGAAATATCACCAGTTTGGTTTGACACCATTTACGTTCTAATTGTCGAGTTGTCTGTTTTAAGGTTCGCGTTTGATCATTATACCAGGGTGCTAATTTTTTTTCTCTAATTATTTTCCTTTTGAGTGGAGCCACTCTATCTAGCGTGTAGCGGAGTGTTGACTCCGAGCTTTCAGTCGCCTGATCGAGTTCTATGTGATCTGATGGTGATCCAAATCTAATTGATGTTTCTGCGAGGTTATTTATGAAGCTCGGTGCAGTAGCTGATGTGTAGGTACGTTTTATGCGGTAGCGAGGCGAGGTGGAAATATTATGATCAATACGTATTATGAACAAGATAAGATAATGGTCTGAGACAACTTCAGACTGCGGAAAAATGATAATATTTTCTATACTTAGTCCGTATGTTAGTATGAGGTCAAGAGTGTGACCACCATTATGAGTAGGCCCGATTACGTTCTGATTAATCCCTACTGAATCTAAGATGGACACAACCGCTGTCCTCAGAGGGTCTTCTGGATATCAAAGTGAATATTAAAATCACAGACGATTAATGCTTTATCTACAGACACAACCAGGTTTGAGACAAAGTCTGCAAATTCACTAAGAAATTCAGTATATGGCCCTGGGGGTCTGTAAATAATAATTAGAGGAATTGACTTATTTTTTGTGGCTACATAAGTTATACTGGTATAAAGAATTTCAAAAGAATTAAATTTATGCTTAGGTTTTTGTGTGACGACTAGATTTTTACTATGGATGAAACCAACACCTCCTCCTCTATCAGTTGAACGAGGCTGATGTACATAACTGTATCCAGGAGGACTGGCTTCATTTAATGCTATGTACTCGTTTGGTTTAATCCAAGTTTCTGTTAAACACATTAAATTACATTCCTGATCAGTAATGATGTCGTTAACAATAAGAGCCTTAGACACAAGAGATCTAATGTTTAATAGTCCTAGCCTCAGATCAAAAGTGCTGGCTGTGCATTCAATATGATTTAGTTTTATGTTAATTAGGTTACGAAGATAGACTTTCCGAGATTTTCTATATATTTGTATAGCTCGGGGAACAGACACAGTCTCTATAGTATGTATTACCTTTGCCGGATTTTTAGTTGAACATTGATTATACTGAATGTCTGTTATTATTGGAAGATGTGCTTACGGTAGACAGTCACTTGGAGTGTAGCGCCTTGGAAATGTTGTCTGAAAGCAGTTCCGCTCCAAGGCTGCTGGGGTGCAGGCCATCAGGACGAAACAACCTAGGACGCTCCCAGAACAGATTCCAGTTATTGACAAACACCAGATTCTGCTCATTACACCAAGAGACTAACCAATCATTTAATGCTAGAAGTCTACTGAACTTTTCTGCTCCACGTCTGTATGTGGGAAGAGGTCCAGAGACGATGATCTTCGCGGTGGGTGATCTGCCTCGTACCGTCTCGATCAGGCTGGAGAAGTCCCTCTTCAGAACCTCCGTCTGCCGCAGCCTGGTGTCGTTCGTCCCCGCGTGCAGCACAACCGCTCCAGTGCGCTCGTCCTTCTTCAGGATCCCGGATACCTGCGCAGCGACATGAAGGACACAAGCACCAGAAAAACAGTGTGTGCGCACCTTACCTTTAGATGAGGCTACACGGACGTTCCGCACAATGGAGTCTCCGATGATCACAGCGTTGGGTCTGGTCTGGCGGAGAGGGGCGAAGCGGTTCCTGGTTGGAATCTCGAACACCGGAGGTGGAGAGGGTCCAGCCCGCGCCTTCCGCCGCTGGTTCACCCAAGGCCCGAGGTGTGTTGGCGCCGGCGTGACGGAGACCACGGCTGGGAAAGTCCTAGGTGCACGGTCCCTGCACAGAGAAACACACGGCGTAGAGGGGCTGGGAGTGGAAATACCACGCTGTGTGCTTACCTTGGATATGTGGGCAGAGGCACAAGATGTTTCCAGCGCAGTTTGTTGCTCCAGCAGCTGGGCCTGCTTGTCGAGTAGGCCGCGGATCTGCTTCTCCACATTTTCCAGTTCCAGCCGCACCATGTGAAGCTCGAGCGAGTCCTCATCTGCACCCAAAACCAGAGAGACAGCAGACATATATATATATTTTTTTAAACAGAACAGCGGTAAGTGAGAAATGTGAAACGTAAACAAGGCTAGCGGTAGGTGATGCTAGCGGGCTACGGGCTACAAGCTAGTCGCGGATGTTTTGTAAAAAAAAAAAAAAAAAAAGAAAAACATAATACAGATCAAATTTTCGACAGCGCAACGTTACAATTGTTTTATCTAAAGTAGTGTCAGTTATATTTGTATAACGTAAGGTAAATAATTTTAAAGTATAGAGATTAGAAGAAATTAATGTAATAGCGTTAGCTCGAAGGGTGCTGCTTCCTCAGTGACACTTCAAGTTCAAAATAACAGTAGGAGCAATGCCGCAGCGGGCAAGTGATGTAATCGCTGTGTGGCCGAACACCATGTAACACCGGGAAGACCGACTAACGCATCAAGCCAATTTTGGGGACTGATGCACCTGCAATTACAACACCCACTATTTAGCCGAACTGGAGCTCTGTCAGTTGCCTGTTAATTCTGAAAACTCATTAAGGGATACTTTTCAGACCATTTTTATAGTGGCTGCATGCTGTTAGCTGGCACAACGATTCACCCATACACAATAGCTGTGTTTGTCAAGATGCTTTTTCATGTACTGTTAGTTATTTTGTCCACTTCCTGCACGTCGAATACTTCCTTCTTATTTGAAGGCTTCCATATATAGATTTAAATTTACAACCACATATAGAACTTTGACCTTCAAGAAATCCCTACTCGGAGCCAATCATTTCCATACACCTCAAAGACATGACAAAGACAAAAGTCCTGTGATCTTCAGACAGATCTTGTTGGTTTTAGTTTGTGCAGGAATAATATGTGCATTTGCTGCTATGGTCGCACTACCAGAACTCCTGTAGAGTGTGCACATATTGTAATATACTAGTACTGGTGAGTGTGTTAGTACTCACATCACTGGCACACCACTCTTGCATCACTGAGATAATGTGTGTGAGCTTCATCTGCAATGTGAAGGCTGTCACCCACAATGGTTCCATCTCTATGTCTTGGTCCACGTCGCGTACTACTGGGTCCATACCCTGCAGAAATCACAAATCCCCAAACACACATTATACTACTGATATTAAACAACATGGCTATATTGCACCCCACATGATCATTACATCTATAACTGCAAGTTAACATGGCTTATACAAACACATGTAAACACACTGCATGGACTTGAGCGGCTCCAAGAAAGCATCAAGTCCTTCCAGAAACTTCTCCCTGAGCTTGTCGGTCCACTCTGTTGAACGGCTAATCAGGACATATCTGAGTTTAAAAAAAAAAGTTTAATGAGAATGATTAGCTATTAATTATCATTAATAATGATATTCTCTGACAGACAGTGTAACACATTCTGCTTTTTTCCAGCCGTACTTGAGGTCTTCTATAAGACTCTGGACCCTGCGGAATTTAAAGACCTTTTGTGCACTGTAGAGTTAAAACTGAAATTGTCCCTGCTGGTCTCGATGTCTCAGGTGATCATCGAATGTGCGGACGATCGTGGTCATCAGGCTCTCCTTTGTGATCAGCATCCGTGCCTGTAATGAGGATAAGACCACAAATCGGTACTTCTAATAGTGATAAAGTTAACATTTTGTTACAATTCCAATAAATAGTCAAATGAAGTGCACTTCGTTCAACCCTACTTTAATAATAAATGTTTTCCCCAAATAGGGAAAACGACCTTGCTGCTAGAACTTTAATCATTCTATTAAGCTGTATATTCACTATACAACTAGGGGGGGGAGAGAACAGTTAAAGTGTGAACATTCAGAATTGAGTGAATCTAAGAAGACTGTTTCTCCCAACACGTACATGATACCAAAGCTACTGCACACCAGATACAGTGGTGCTTGCAATGTCAAAGTTTTCTATATTTCTACATAAATATGACCTAACACATCAGATTTTCACACAAGTCCTAAAAGTAGACAAGAACCCAATTAAACAAACCAGACTGAAATATTATACTTGGTCAATTATTCATTGAGGAAAATGACGCAATATTACAAATCTGTGAGTGGCACAAATATTGTACTTCTAACCATAGAGTAAGAACATCGAAGATTAGCAGTTAATTTGCCTGAATCTCAAGAGAAAGTGGGTCATGCAGCAAGAAAACAACCTTAAACACACTTTTCTTCTTTAACCATTTTTGGTAGAATGAATTAAGTGAATGTTTTGGAATGTTCAAGTCAAAGTCCTGACCTTAATCCACTAGAAATGTTGTGGAAGGACCTGAAGGAAGCAGTTCATGTGAGGAAACCCACCAGCATCCCAGAGTTGAAGCTAAAATTCCTCCAAGCCGATGTGCAGGACTGATCAACAGTTACCGGAACTGTTTAGTTGCAGTTATTGCTGCACAAGGGGGTCACACCATATCCTGAAAGCAAGGGTTCACATACTTTTGCCACTCACAGATATGTAATATTGGTTCACTTCCCTCAATATATAAATGATGAAGTATTATATTTTTGTCTCATTAGTTTAATTGGGTTCTCTTTATCTACAACCCCAATTCCAAAAAGGCTGGGACAATATGGAAAATGCAAAAAAAACAAAACATCAAACCCCAAAACCAAAGAGACATTTGAAAATTCAATTCACCCTGTACTATATTGAAAACACATTATTTGATGTTGTACTTTGATGTTGAATATTAAAAAATAAATTTAATTCACACTCATTTCAAATCTGATGACTGCAACAAACTCCTAAAAAGTTGTTTAACACTGTGTAACATCACCATTTCTTTTATTAACAAGCGGGATTTTCTACCATTCATCTGTTATAGATTTATTCAGCTGCGCAACTATACAGTGCCTTGGTTGCACTCTTTTGTGCTTCATAATGCACCACACTTTCTCAATCAGAAACAGGTCAGGACACGAAGGCACGGTGAAAATTTGCGCTGACAGGTAATGGAGAACTCCCTGTCATGGTCATCCTTCATGTAGGGCTGGACGATATGGCCAAAATGTATATCACGATATATTGCTTAATTTCGGTCGATACGATATAACTCCGATATCGATATGAACAATATAAATCCTCAGAAAAACTGCCAAGGACGCCCACATAGATGTCTGTACCTTCAAACTTCTGTAAAATGAATGCCAAGTCTATGAAACCTCCTCCTATAAAACTATATAATAATTTAGAAATTAAAAAAATTATTTTGAATTTAACCTTCATACAAACAAGAAATGTGAAATCACTGTCAAATAAACAAAACTCTCACCTTTGTCAATATTAATATCTTTAACTTATTACTATTTTATTCTTATAGATTGAAATAAAAGTGCTTCAGCCAGGATAAAAAAATTATGAAAAATGCTCAGAGTTGCTGAAGAAAACAGAAAAAGTGTGAGCAATAACAAGAACACATGTTGCTGGGGCAGGGACATTGTTGGGGGTTGATGACACCCAATGATAGGCTCTAGAGGTTTCTAGCAAGAAATACAAGCTGGTCTACATTATCTGGCTTCAAAGATGCCCTTTTACATGTGACAATGTTGCCACCTGTACTAAAAACCCTCTCAGAGGGGGAGCTTGTGGCTTGAATACACAAGTAATGTTTTGCCAGTTGTCCTACTCTGGGGAAGTTCTTATGAGAGACACTAACAAACAAACTGACAGAGGCTCTACACTTAAGAGAAGGAACTAAAGAATGAAGTAACACGTGAGTTGCAGACAGTTTTAGTTACTGCATAGCAGGAGCTCGGGTACATTCTTTAAGTAGTGAATTATTATTTACAAAAACTGTTTTCAGAATTGTAATGCTGTTCTCTCCAGGGAAGGGGTCACAATGTTAACTGATGTCTGCCCCAGAGACAATAACAGCACCGAGACTCTTCCCATAATGTCTAACCTGAAATCTTCCTGTAATGCTGCAGACCGAGGGGTCCTGGTCCATGCCACCATGGAGGACATTTTAAGCTCATTGTAAAACACTGATTTTGAGTTTCTTGAAGCATTTGTGTGTTCATTTGGAAGTATGCTTGGCTCTTTATCTTGTTGAAAGCCAAGTCTGAACCTCCTGGCAAAGGCAAGCTAAAGGTTCCGGGCTAAAATGAAATTGCTCCACCTTCCCCTCTCTCTCTCTGCTTCAGCGGTTCAACCCCAGATACCAGGCAAAAATTACTTCATGTATACAGAGATCCCCAAACTATACACCGAAACCAGACCTCATTTCAGAACATCTCGAAGAAAAAACATTTTATGCCTACATATTTATTATATATCTATTTTGTAATTGCTTTTTTTTATATTATGTGACTGTTGCCACTATTGTTTTTTTTATAATGCTCGTGTTTAAATAAAGGAGTTAAAAGTATTATTTATTTATACACAAAGTAGTATTGAGTATCGTGTATTTTTGCTGGTATCGACTACTAGATTTTTGGTATCGTGACATCCCTAGATTGGACATTCTATGTTTGAGTTATAACAACTTCCTTTTTCATGGTGAAACTTCTAAATTTGTGAGAGCGCCACGCCCACGGCGAGCAGCAAAAATTCAAAAGCTTCGGAATTTAGCATCGTCAATGCCTGCAGATGAGACTGACTGAACGTGATGCCGATCTGATGAAAGCTCCAGGAGGAGTACGTTAAAGTACAAGGCCTGGAAATGGCAAAAAAGGAGGAAAAAATTAAGAGAAAAATCAGAATGCTGACTTCCTATTGAGTTTAGGGTATGGGTTCAAGAGACCAGGGAGTCAGCCATTTTAAGTGTTGTCTCAATTGCAAAATCCTTCCAGTGCACTGGAACGTTCGCTCCCTAAAAAATCCCCACAACGCACCACAAAAACCAGGGAGCATTGATACTCACTATGTTCCCTTAGTGGAAATGACCTCATGTCTCTCAGCTAATGTCTCTCTCTAGTGTCACTGGTACTGACCTGTGACCTGGTACTGACCTGGTACTGGCAAACAGTCCCTTATGTATGGAGACTTTTGGAAAACCCTGTAGTTATGTCCTTTATTTGATGAAAAAACATACCTCCAGTAGGCCTAGTTCATGGCGTTGCGTTTCTCTGGTCGGTGCAGCTCTACAGGAGTGATGTGATTGGCTGGGTGGGTGACCGACAGGGTGGTGAAGGGTGGAGTGGGGCCTCCTGAAGTCGACATGGCTCGAACAGCGTTCAGAGTAGGAAACCACAGGCTCCTGTCTGATAAACACCAGTCAACAGGTTAATATGATGACTGTTTACGGAGATGAATAAAGGACACAAGACTATGGCCCCATACACAGTGATGGACAATTTACAGACAGAAAAGTGACTGAAACCTTTGTTTGGTGCTACAATGCATAAATCATCTTAGTCCTAGTGGGTTTATGTTAGGAGACATTAATGGAGCATTTCTGAAAGGAATCTCCAGTGTCAACACTGTAAAAGTCAGGGGTAAAGCTACAAGTTTTCAGATACAGCCAAAACATCAGCACAGAGGACATTTCTGTGGCCCTATCGGTAACATGACAAGCAGCATTTTTGCTTTGTTTTATATATATATAAAAAAAGTTTTGTTTTTTTTAAATAAAATAAATAAATAAAAATAAATAAATAAACACACCACACAATAGGTGAGGGAAGAACAGCTGTTACAACATGCTAACACAAGTGAGAGCGGGAATGTGTTTTCATTCTACAACATTAAATGCAACTATACACCGATCAGCTACAACAGTAAAACCACTGACAGGTGAAGTGAAGAACACTGATTATCTCATTACAACAGCACCAGTGAAGGGGTGGGGTATACCAGGCACCAAGCGAACGGTTAGGGAAAAATGGGCAAGTGTAAGGATCTGAGCAACTTTGAAAAGGGCCAAACTGTGACGTCTAGATAACTGGGTCTGAGCATTGCCAAAACGGCAGGTCTTGTACCTACCAAAAGTGGCCCATGGAAGGACAACTGGTGAACTGGTGACAGGGTCAAGGGCACCCAAGGCTCACTGATGCGAGTGGGGAGCAAAAGCTAGCAGAGGCAGTGTGATGTTCTGGGCAATGTTCTGCTGGGAAACCTCGGGTCCTGGCTTTTGTGTGGATGTTAATATACTTTGACATGTACCACTTACCCAACACTGTTGCAGACCACGTACACCTCTTCATGGCAACAAAATTCCCTAATGGCAGTGGTCTCCTTCAGTGGAATAATGTTCCCAGACACACTACAAAAAATGGTTCAGGAATGGTTTGAGGAACATGACAGAGTTCAAGGTGTTGACTGCCACCAAATTCCCCAGATCATTTGAGCATCTGTTGAGCATCTGTGGGATGTTCTGGACAAACAAGTCTGATCCACGGAGGCCCACCTTGCATCTTACAGGACTTAAAGGAACTATGTTCTTGGTGCCCGAAACCACAGCACACCTTCAGAGGTCTTGCGGCATCCATGCCTCGACGAGTAAGAGCTGTTTTAGCGGCACAAGGAGGACCTGCACATTAGTCAGGTGGTTTTAATGTTATGGCTGATTATTATTTTTTTTTTTTTAACAGATTGTTAGTGCTGCCAAGTTGCTGTGGTGCAAGTGGAATAAAACACTTTGGGATGTGCTGTTAACTCCACGTTGAGCTGAAGAACATGCCACCCCATCAGTAAATATATTTTCCTAGAACAACTCTGTGGTGTTTTATTCATTTGATGATTTTGTGGTCAGTAAACCATTTTTGTGTTGATTTTGATGATGATTTGGATCATTGTCCTGCTGGAAGATCCAACCACAGCCCATTTTAATCTTTCTGGCAGAGGCAGTCAGGTTTTCATTTAATATCTGTTGATATTTGATAGAGTCCATGATGCCAGGAAGTGATGGACTTTTAACAGATTGACCACACGGCATCACTCTTATGCCAGTTGACTTTTTCAGATGAAGCTCTTCCATAACATTCCAGAGCGTATTTTACCACCTTAACATCACCTCTAATTAAAACTGTGAGATCATCGGCATATGCAGATAATTTGGTGGGTTGTTGACAGTTTAGAGTGTCGATTTGTAGACCTGTTAATTCTTTCCTAAGCTCATATAGCAGGGGTTAAATAATTATGCTGTAAAGTTGGCCCGACAGGGGGCATCCCTGCCTGATACCCTTCTGAGCCTTCACAGCAGTACTTAAGCTACTGGCCACTTTTATCATAAATGTAGCTCCAGAGTATAATAACCTCATCATTGAGATAAAATTTTCATCAAAACCAAAAGCCTTTAGGATGTTAAAAAGAAAAACATGTTCGACCCGGTCAAAAGCTTTCTCCTGATCTAATGGTAAAAACCCCATTTCAATCTTGTTGTCATACGCATGGTCATACAAGTGCCTTACTAGATGCAGATTCTCTGTAATAGATCTGTCTTTTATATAGTATGATTGGTCTTTGTGTATGATTGTGTGCAGTACATCATTTGCTCTGTTTACCAAACATTTTGAAAAGATTTTGTCTCAGAACCGCGCTCTGTCCTCCCCACGCACGCACTCCCAGAGAGAGAGAGAGAGAGAGAGAGAGAGAGGCACAGATCAATAGAGACAGAAAGGCAGTCAGACAGAAAGAAAGTGAGAGAGAATGACAGACAGAAAGTGAGAGACCAAGATAGAGATGACAGTGAGACACACACACAGAGAGTGAGACAGAGACCGATCAAGAGAGAGATGGAAAGACAATCAGTCAGACAGAAAGAGATAAAGAAATAGAGAGAGACTTGTTTCTCTCAGGCTCTCATAGTGACTCAGGCCTCAGCTGGTGCTGTCCTTGGTGCTGAAATCAGCCTGCAGTTCACTGAATCTTCATTACAGCATAAACATGATACACCATGTAACTAAAAGTATATGGACGCCTGACCATAACACCCACATGTGCTTCTTCCCTGAACTGTTGCCACACAGCTGAAATCACACAGCTGTATAGAACATCTCTGTACGCTGTAGCGTTACAATTTCCCTTCACTGCAACTAATAGACCCAAACCGGTTCCAGCATCACAACGCCCCTGTACACAAACCCAGCTCCATGAAGACACAGTGTGTTACGGTTGATGCAGAAGAACTTTACTGGCCAGAAGAGTGGACTCTATTGTAACAGTAAAGGGGAAATACATCTGGAATGGGATGTTCAACAAGCGTATACTGTACGGGTGTGATGGTCAGGTGTCCACAAACTTTTGGCCATAGTGTGTTCTTGAAGAAAAAAAAAGGAAGCTGGGTTCTAATGTTCAGACTTGATGACAATTTTAATAGAGCTGTGATGGTTTAGCCCGAGACGGGACTGAGAACACTCAATCCACACTCGCACAGAAAGTGATAGGGGGCAAAAAATAATAATAATAATAATTTTTTTAATAAAAATAAAATAAAAAGACACTTTCAGCAGGGTTTACTGACTGTTTGGTAAACAGCTCCCCAGTGCAATACGTTATAATAATGCAGATACAATGTGGGCCTCAGAAATCATAAACTATTATGGAAATGGTCACTTAAAGCGTTCCCGTATTATGTACACACGCATAACAATAACAGGTGGTCATGGTAACGCACACACAACCCCATCCTTGATTATCAGCTACTATAGGAACAATAACATGTAAGAACAAGTGCATTAATATACGAGGGTGAATCAAAAAAATGAAAACCTTATAAAAACACATTTGTTTTTCTTGACAAACTTTTCTCAGCACTATAACTCTATAACTCTGACTTTCCATCAGATCTCTTTCCTTTAGCACACAAACACTTTGTACTCGATCAGCCTGACTCCCCTGGAGGTGTCCATCATGGAACATCCTGCCAAACCTGAACGTCAACACGTCTCGGAGCCACGGACGGGAGAAAAGGAAAGACACATGACGGTGTGGAGAGAAGACAAAACGCTGAGTGACTCAGAGAGAGCCTCATCGATCCACTGATCACGTCATACCACTTATTATTATTATTATTACTGATGTGCCAAAGCTCGGTTTCCATTTTTAATCCCTTATAAGATTAGAGGTATAATCTTCTTATAATCACGTATACGATCTGATCATAATATACATCATGCATGTTATTGTTTAACACACACACACACACACACCCCTTCGTTGCCAGAGATCTAATTAAAGACTGAGATTGAACATGTCCCTCCTTCTGATAGTGTAAAATTATACATTACAGATTTGGAATTGCATTCTCGCTGTGATGTCTCTCACTCTTTACTGGTAGGAAGAGAGAGAGAGCGAGAGAGAGAGAGAGAGAGAGAGAGAGAGAGAGAGAGAGAGTGTGAAAGAGTGTGTCAGAGAGCGAGCGAGTCAGAGATAGAGAGAGCAAATTTAATATTATTACTATTAATAATTTTAAAAAACGGAGCAGATCCAATAGGGCTTCGCAGCAGCAGTGCTTTACCTCAAAGTGATTTGTAACACACACAGTGGAAATGGTGTAGCAAAAGTCATGCAACCATTGTGGGGGGAAAAAGCGGGGGGGGGCTCTGATACTTTGTACCAGATGCATCATCTTTTATAATTGTGATTAATGGTCCATTAGAGAAGAAAAAATCCATTCCGTTCTTTGATTACTTATTTGGCATACAGTGAATATTCATACTTTAAGGCCATGTGGAACAATTTCCAAAATGCATTTAAATGGGGTAAATTGTGTACATTGAACCGAGAGTACTAGACATGTTTGCTAAAAGCAACACAAAGGCTTTATTCACACTGCAGGAATTTTATATTGTGTGTTTAGATTTTTTCTTTTAGACAGACTGTTCAACTGCAAATTTGTTCTGGTGAATGACAGGCATTCAAAATCTTTCTGCAGAACTCTGTTGAAGATTCTGTACATCAGAGATTCATCTGAACTTCAACAAAACATTTCACATTTATAGAGTTTTGTCTACGTTCATCAAGTAATCACATTTATAAGATTATTAATTAATCACGACAGTTCTACTGTGCACGTCTATTACACAACTATCAGTGCTGTTCTGCTGGATATCGGCTCATTTCTGGAGCAGAACAAACTAAAGTCCATTAGACTTACCTCTTGATCAATACGGGTCATCACATGTTGGATTTCGGGTATTTCACTGCCTCTCGGTGTTGTACAACTGCAGGAGCCGTGGGAGGTGCTGATCAAGCCCTTCAAACAATGCCTTCTTTAAGTCAGGTGACACAAGCCTGCACAACTCGAACACAACCTGTTGAAGAGAACCAAATTTAAAATAGTCAAGAGACAAATCTCCACCATTCTGAAGGCATAAAGTACGTATTCATGTGTAAGCAAACATTTGTTTTATCTATGGAAAATAAATGAGCATTAGAACAGATTTACTTGTCTCTGACTGAACAAAGCAGGCCATATTAAACTGGGTTAAATATACAAATCCACACAGTTCACCAGTCCAACAGAATCTGTACAACACATTAGCAATACTTCTGCTCTGTTTAGACCCAGAAAATATAAAATACTTTAGTATGAAATTTCTGTCGAGTGTCTACCATGGGGTCGGGATTTACGGTCTGTGAACACGTGCTGATTACACGTGCAGGAAAAGCAACCCACACGTGCAACCCTGACCGAGTGAGAACGACTCAAACGATTCAAGAAGAGGATTCTGAATCGGTTCATTTAAAGAATCATTACCAAAGCCGCTTATCCTACTTCGATGGTTTGAATGAATGAACTGAATCAGTTGAACCGACTCTTCATCGCTCAGGAAGCCAACGCCGACGAGAATTTCAGGATTATTTTAAAACATTTTTATATTTTTTGAGAGAAGTTTAACGGCTTGAGAAGTGACTCAAGCAGCCTTTTTATTCACAAATCTCACACACACAAACAAGAACACGATACTCGCTAAATATATATATATATAAATAAATAGATAATTCAAATAATTCTCCTTCCAGTTGCCTTTAAAACCCACAAGGAGTAAAGAATATAAAATAAGCAAACAAGTTTCAACCAGTATGTACACAGTCTTTAAAAGTTGATGAAATCTCACTTTTTCTTCTAAAACCACACATAATGCCCCTTCCAGACACCAGATATTCTCAAATGATACAAGGTCTTTCATCTCTTGGTAAAACTTAAAATCGATTAACATCCTAGATTTTAACAGAATCACAAAAACCACTAAAACGCTGTCCCCTGAATTTGACTCAATTCTGTTTCTCCTGCTGACATATATGGCCATCTTTGCCTGCCCTATGATAAAATTTATCAACTGACACTTAAACCTTTTTTTTTTTTGAGAGTATTTAAAACCAAAGATAAAAGTTTCGATTGTAAAACTCTCATTAAAATGGCCAAGCAGTCTCTGTAAAACAGTAAAAAGAGGCTTCAATCTCACACAGTGCATAAACATGTGAAACACAGATTCTCTCACGGCACAGAAAGGACATTCATAACTCACATCAGGGTTTAAAACACAGATAAAAGAATTAACAGCCACTGCACCGTGTAAAATCCTCCACTGTAAATCCCCACACTTTTTATTAATGGTGACTTGTACAAAGCTCTCCATTGTGGCTTTACATGTTCCTTTATTTGTAGAACAGACCGCCAAGGTGTGTCGACTCTTTTGTCCAGAAACTTTTTATTTAGGGATAGTACACACATTTTGTACAGTTCTTTCCCAGATGGTAACTTGGGACCCACAAAACTTAGTTTTTCAGATTTAAGAAACACACCTGAGCACTCATGTACATTCGCCGAGACTCTAAAATCCGGTAAAGGATCTTGGTCATTGGGACTACTTAACCTTCCGGAATATTCCTCCAGGATTTTCAAGACCTCTTCAGTCAACAGGGACCTCCATTCCACAAGGAACTGCGTGACTACACGGACTGACCTCATCTTTATGTGTCCAGCAACTGCCACCGCGTTCCCAAAACCCGGTCCTGCTACGGTCAGTAGGTCACCCAGAGTGATGACTCCAGCCCTGCAGAACCCCTCCGTGAGCGCAGGAAACGGCTTCCTTTGAGATGCATCTAAAATGGAACCATTTATGATTGGCTCCTCCAGCGGCCAGTAGAGAGAACTTGAGCATGGTACTCTCTGCACTGTTAAAAGTCCCCACACTTTAAAAACATTACGGTAAAAAACAGGAAGTTTCCTGATGTCCATCTTTTTCGGGTCCATCCAGAAAAGAGGTTTATTTAAATCCAGCCCTTCAAGTGTCCGTAAAATGGCACATGCTACAGCCTTCCAGTTTGCATTTACAGGTCCATGTAGCAGCCTTTGCACAAACGTAACCGAAAGGCTGCAGTCCTGCTCTGCAGGTGCACCAGTCCATGTCCCCCTTCATCCTTGGGGAGAAACAGAACACTCTGTGGAACCCAGTGTAGATTGTTTCAAGAAGACGTTATCATGGGCCTGTTCATTGTAGATTTCACACTTGCACAGTTGCTTGTAGAAACCGACTGCTCTCTTTCGAATTTCTCTATGGTCCACTAAAAGTGTCCCATCATCAGAAAACAGGCCATGTATCATCTTATTCTGACCATTCTTTTTTCCAAATTAAAAAAGAATTTCGACGGTGCATCCATACACTCCACATTCTGAAACCGTGACCTGACCAGAGCTCCTTGTGCAGTAACGTCTGGCAATTTTTTCAATAAATTCTTTTTTGTCATTAAATTTTCTATGCATACCTGCCGTCCTGTGTTTTTCATTAACTCTTGAAGCGTCATTATTTCATCCTCCAAGGATTTCATGCGTAGAGTTGTGTCTCTCGTGACATTGGAGGTATTTTGTTGACACAGCTGTTTAATTTGCGTTTTGGCAAAATCCCACCACTGTTGCACGATTTAAAAGAACCCTTTGTGGTTCTAAAATCACTCCACAAATATTTAAACACATCCCTAAAATGAACGTCTTGCAATAAACTGGTGTTAAAATGCCAATACGCACTCTTATGCTTGAGTTTACTTAAATACACAGTAGCCAGAACCATACAATGGTCCGTAAATCCTACCGGTATAATTACACAACTTCTAAAAGCACTTAACTGCTGTTTAAAACCATCAAATTTATCCAATCTGGCCATAGAGAGCATATTATTATAGGAGTGCACCCAGGTATACTGCTTTTGCATGAGGTGAAAATTTCTCCAAATGTCCACAAGGTCACAGGAATTCATTAACTCGACTAACCTTCTACGTGATGGCATATGGGGCTCTACATGATTCCTGTCTATACCCAGCTCTGTACAATTAAAATCCCCCGCTAGAATAAAAAAATCATCAGAGTCACAATTCTTCAGGACATTATCTAAGGTTAATAAAAATAACATTCTTTCAATGGCGGTGGTCGGGGCATAAACACAAACAAAAACGACCCACCTATTCTCATATTGAGCTCTAACCTTTAACAGTCGACCCTTTATAATCTCATCAAGTTGATAAGAACAGGGGATAAAATTAGAGGAAAATAAAATAACTACTCCCCCACTGGTAGATGTCTTATGACTTAAAACGGATAACCCTTTAAACTCCCTGGCCCAGTCCGCAGCATTATTAGCGTCTGTGTGGGTTTCCTGAGCAAAGATTACATCAATTTTCTTTTGCTTCACCGTTTCAAACAACAAAAATCTTTTATTTCTTTCCCTTGCTCCATTTAAATTCAACGAAGCAACTCGAAACTCACTCATAAATATGAGGAAAAATAATAGATTTACGTACATGATGTCTAGGATTGACTATCACTACCGTTATTGTCTAACATTACATTGACTTTTGTAAGGATTTTCTTTAGACGGTATCCCTCCTGATCAGTGAAACCCCCTTCTCCCATAAACCCCCTTGTTTTTTTAATTTAATGAACTGTTCCACATCCGGGAAAACTCGTCTATCCTCACATTCCTAGCATGTTTAGTCTTTCTCAGAAAAGCCCTGATGTCGTCCACGCTATATTCATGGCTCGAAAAGCCACTTAGATTTACACTAGTATTAGTTGTTAATCACAAATTTACACTACATGTAATACTACAGTTAGACGCTTCGCTCTCGCTCTCTACCTCCACAGAATTCAGCTCCTCTGCAACATCTTTCCTCTTAGCCTGTGCATGAGGACGATTTCTCCGTCTCTTTCTCTGGGGCACCTTGAACACATTCTCTTCCGTCTCCATATGAGAGCTATCATCCGCAACTTCATCAGCAAGGGACAGATCACACTATCTAGTGACACCGTACTGTCCTGTGTATCCTTATCACCTAAATCCGGCTCAGTCTCAGCCTTCTCTTCTTCACCTGGTTTAGCACCGACACCCTGGTGAGAGGGGCCAGCTTCAGGTGTCTCCACCTGAGAAGGTACTGCTGTTCCCTCTCCCGGTGTGGGGGCCCCATCCACCCCAACACCCTCTCCAGCAGTAACCTCGTTACCAGCGGCCTCATTAGCATTATCATTATTTTCGGGATTTACCCGTTTTTCTGGACAGGCCTGCAGCAGATGACCAGATAAACTACACCCAAAACACTTCATTGTAGTAATAGTAGCGTAAATAACAATTAAAATCTTCCACCTTTACATTCAGTGTCAGATCCAGATCATTATTGTCCTTCAGAACCATGTACACAAACCGTCTGAAAGACAAATATGTTTTACACGAGGGGATTTACTTGTAGTCGCGATCTTCTTGATCTGAGAGACTGGTTTTCCATAGCGGGGGATAGGGTTTGTGAAAGAACCTCGTCCTTAATAAAAGGAGGAACATTCGACAGGATGACTTTTTTACACGGGGTTGATAAAGGAAGCATTAAGTGGAACACATCATCAATCACAACTCCACTGTCCACCATGTCGTTTGCTAACTCCACCGTTTTCAGAAACAGCACGACGGCACTATTCATCCGGGCCGCAGAGAGAATGTTGTCGTGTCCAACACTCTCCCCCACGGCCAGACACACCTCCTCAACGCTGGCGGTAGTGGCTACTTTAATAGCATGCCGCCGCGTGAGAGACTCATATTTCCCCGTACCTGGGGCAGCCATGCTTCCCAAAACAACACGGAAACAGCCGCCCAGGCCAGCGAGAAACACACACAAACACACACACGCGAGCGCGCACACACACAACAAACAATAGTAGTTTAAACTCTCTCAGAAACCAAAGACCTAAAGGAAATCGTATTTCTTAAGAAAAAATAGATAGAAAAAATGAACAAGCGAACTTGAAGCAGCAGCCTCGGCCACGCTCCGCCCACTCACTCACTTCCGCTCTGACTCCGCCCACTCATTCAATCCATGCGCACGAGAGAGAGAGAGAGAGAGAGAGTGTCTGTGTGTGTTTGTAATTATCACTTCATGGGGACATCATCATGTTTACACAGCAACCTCATGGGGACCAAAAACATTATGGGTGCAAAAATCCACGTCCTCACAGGGGTGATGCATTGAAAAGTGTTGAGGAGGCTGTAAATAGACGCCTCACAAATTTTTATCTTTGGCATATAACGCATGATCATATAACGCTTGGCCAACCACTTCACACACTCTGCAAGTCTAATTTATGCAAATTATGGTACCACCCACTTAGTAAAGGACTGTGGCTAATCTGCATATGCACATTAGCTCTATTACCTATTAGCGTACAAAAAGGGCCTGGTAAGTTAAAAGCCTAATTAGACTGTTAGAAGGTTAGATTGTTAGCATAACAATTATCATGTTATCCAAATAATTATAAGTCATAATAGTAATTAAAGTTTTAGTTTTTAAATTTTCGCACAGTGAAATGACACTTTTTAAAACTCTCTGAACAGTAAAACAAAATCCTTAAGTTGGGTTATGGCGGAGTGTAGTTTTTTTGACTGCACTAATAGTTCATAAACACCACACAGGAAGTAGGAAAAGAACTACATTTCCTATCTGCCCTGGCTGTCACAGGCTAATAGCACCAGCTGCTTTCCATTGCCCTAATGAGTGATTCTACTGCTGCAACGAGACCAAATGCAATGAAAGGTAAGTTATTATTATAATTTTTTGCAGTTTATAAGTTTGTGATTTTATTTCCCTGCTTTAAGACATTATTTATAATTGAATCGCAATATTAAAGTAATTGTTATGCTAGCGGACTTTACTAGCCAGAGTTAACACTTTAACCAATCTAGCACATTAGTAAGTACAATAAGTTAATAAAATGAAGTTAATATATTAAATAGGCTTTGGTAGTTGTCATGTCATGTGAATATTTAGTGTTATACCGACTTCTGTAACTAGCTTCACCATGTAACGGATAGTTCGGTTATAAATAGCAGAGTCAGGCTTCCTAAATAGTTATCGATCTGAGCGCTGGATTGAGTTTAAAGCCTCTGAAATCGAGGACAGGGTGGACAGTAGTCTGGACCGAGCCGAGCTCATTAGTTCCAGTTATTAGTTTGTTATGAATCTGTAAAGCGCTGGGCGGTGGTGTGATGTGCTTCGATGTTGTAACTACAGCGCGCTCCTTTTATTCTGCGTCTCTAAACACCGCAGCTGAGCTGTGATCTGTGTGTAGAACAGGTTCTCACTCAGCACAGTTATTAGCAAGCACGGATATGGTTATTTTCTTACTCAGAACATCACTAGGGACTGAAAATCTCAATATATTAACATTTTCTTTAGAGGTAAAATGGCACGAAGGTGGAAGAAGAATAATTATAACTAGACCAGTACATTTCCTGAAGAAAATGTGAGCGGTGCTTGCCATGGTGAAATCGGGACAGGGCGCCAATACATTCAAGAGCCGCCCGCGTAGGGTGCCAATACTTTCAAGAGCCGGACAGATATGGCACCAGCACTGTTAGAGCCGGCCGTGTAGTTCGCCAATACTTTTTAGAGCCGACCGTCAAGGGTGCCAGTACTTTTGAGAGCTGGCCGTGCGGGGTCCCAATACTTTTGAGCGCCGGCCGGAGAGTAATAATATATATACAGATATTAAAAGGTGTGAATTTATCCCAACTGAGCAAGCCACTGAGTGGCGACGGTGGCGAGGAAAAACTCCCTAAGATGTTTTAAGAGGAAGAAACCTTGAGAGGAACCCGACTCAGAAGGAACCCATCCTCATCTGGGTAACAACAGATAGTGTGAAAAAGTTCATTATGGATTCATATGAAGTCTGTATGGCGTTAGGAGCAGCCGTAATCACACGAGTTGAAATTCATGTTAGATGCTCTGTTGTCATCGATAGCAAAGTAAGCAGGATAATTGTTAGTGTAAAGAAGATTGTACTGCTATTCCTCCTAAGGCCACATCGACTGGAACGGAGAAGAGAACATATTTATTCATTCATTTATCTTACACAAAATTTTATTTTCATTAATAGTTTGTTTACGCACACACAGACACACACACAGACACACACATGCGCGCACACACACACACACACACACACACACACACACACACACACACACACACACACATACATACACATACATACACACACACACACGCATACACACACACACACACACAGTCGGGCCAAAAGTCTGAGAGCACTAGTGGAAAATGTTTCTATTTTGCATTTTTTTCTTATTTAATTTTAGAATTTTCATTAGAAATTGTATTATTGACTGCAACTTCAATAAAATAAATAAAAAAAGTACAATCTTTAAAATATTTACAAGAGATTCAGAGTTTCTTAATGTTTACAGTTGCAGAATTTAAACAAAAATAAATATCCAAAATATTAAACATTTGCTTTCTTTGTTTTAAATATTAATAAATTCTAAAACCAATTTATCTCAAAATGTAAGAGAAAAAAATCCAGATTTTCAATGTGGTCTCAGACATTTGTGTGTGTGTGTGTGTGTGTGTGTGTGTGTATTTCTGTATTCTACTATACTGTATTCTTACCTTGCTGATGGGTCAGAATCGACTGCAGTGAGAAAATGCATATCCCTGTGCAAAAAATATATACATTATGGGAACATTTGATAGGTTGTGTTTTTAATCTATAAAAGGTATTGTCTTTTTAAATGATGACAATTTACAAGTGATATTAAATCAATCATAGTGTACTGTAAAACGAGATTTTTTAAAATACTTGAAATCAGTCTGATACTTGAAATCAGAGTTTCAAGTAAAAGAAAAAGCATGGGCCTCTGTGAATTCTCCATTTTCTGCTTAACTAGAAAGATACCAACTTTAGACAATTTATAAGAGCACTCAAGGATTAAAAAGAAAATAGCCAATTGAGGAAGCAATGTACCATTCACCACTTAATAATCAGACTTTAACTGTGCACATCAAATTATATGAAGTGCATCATATAACAAATATATCATTCATTGTGCCAAAATAAAGGCACAGTTTAGAGAGATTTCTCATTACCTTCTTTGACATAGATCAGAAAGTCCTCTCTTTGACCCTTTAAACTCTGAGCTGTCCACTTGGTGTATCACTAAATGATTATTTAGTTTATTTAAAAGGCAAATGTTCTTCAAATGCAAATACGTTTGACTCAAGCTACAGTCCTCAGCAAAGTTTAAAAAAATATGAAGCAAAAACCTTCCATTTACATTTTATACATACATAAATATATACATATATAATATAGGTATAGGTTTTATCCAGCGAGATAATTGATTTATGAATCAATCAATGTCTGATTCATAAAAACTGTTGTACAAATGTGTGACGCAAAAGCAAAAATGTCAGGCTAAAACTGATGTGATGGATCATCCAGCATTCCCTTTAGTCATCTGATGATACATTTCTAATAGATTCTCCTTCAAACATTGTTTAATTGACTTTCAGAGTTAAGAGCTTTTCATTTTTGGCAATGAGACACAGAATCATTACTGTGACAAAACATTAATAACTTCTCCATCTGAACTGTTAAAATGTGCAGATTCATTGTATTTCAATATGAAACTGTTCTCAAAAAATAATATTAGACACCAGGATAATATTCATTAATAATAGCACCTAATATTCATTAGCATTGAATTTATTAAAACACTGTGCTATTCTATCACACACCTTTGAATCATGTTAATTTAAATACTATAGTTATAGTACCTGTCAGTGCCAACATCCCCACAAGATTTCATAATGTAATGGGTTTACATTAATACTACATGAATTGATCACGCTCACTTTATATAATTCAATCTTGTAATTAGAAACTTGTGTAAATTAAGCTTAGCATAAGCAGTGTAATCATGTTTTGATGAGAAATTTAATATTTCTTTGTAAACTATAAATCATATTTTTTCTCAAATTTAGTCTACAGCATGTTCCATGTTTTGTTGAAACATTGTAATTGTAAATTGACACTGGTTATGAGTAAGGAGCTATATAAATTACACATTATTATTATTATTATTATTATTATTATTATTAATAATAATAATAATAATAATAATAATAATAATGTATTTATTTATTTATGATATATTTTAACTGTTGAAGCATATGTAATTAAACGGTGATTTCAGTGGTGGTAACACTGTATACAGTGCCTTGAATCCAATTTCAGGTGTTTTGGGAGTTCTTAATGATCTGTTTTAGGAAAAATAGTATTTTGAATACATTTTGCATTAGGCTACGCAAAGCAGCTGGAGTGCCGATCTTATTTGCTTTTGCAGGATGTGTTTGAAAAAGAACTTAACTAATTCATGTGGCAGCTGCGCAATGCATAAAATCATGCAGATACAGGTAAGTATTTCAGTAAGCTTCAGTTAATGTTCACACAAACATCAGAATCTCAGTGATCTCAGTGATGATGGTATGAATGTTGGTGCCAGACGAGCTGGTTTGAGAATTTTAGAGGCTGATCTGGGATTTTCACAGACAGCAATCTCTTGAGTTTACACAGAATGGTGGAGAAAAACAAACACCTTGTTGATGAGAGAGGACAGAGGAGAATGGACAGACTGGTTCGAGCTGACAGAAAGGCTATGGTAATGATAATTCTTTACAAGTGTGGGGAGCAGAAAACCCTCTTGCAACATACAATACGTCTAACCAAATGAGGTGGATAAGCTACAACCATATTAGGTTCCACTCCTGTCTGTGAGCCAAGAACAGGAACCTGAGGCTAGAGTGGGCGTGGACTCACTGGAACTGGACAGTTGAAGCATGGAAAAACATTGCCTGATTTGATGAATCTTGATTTCTGTTGTGACATGTAGATTATAGGGTCAGACATTGGCATCAGCAGCATGAACCTGCCTTGTGTCAACAGTCCAGACTGCTGCTGGTGGTATAATGTTCTGTGGAACTATAGAACCGCGTGTGTGTGTGTGTGTACTGTTTGTTTGTTTGTTTCCCTCCTTCATCGACTACACCCACCTTGCCACAAGTGTTTTTCCTAAAAATGTTTGTAGTAGGACAAAAATAGAAAGAATATGGCACAGTCATTCTACCTAGAGTACGCCAATCATCAGAAGTCAGTGACTGGGCAAGAGTCCATTAGTCAGTGAAGCGCTAACAAATTCTGAGAAATTAATCAGTGTAAATTCTACACTTTACATTCTTGCACATTTAAAAACTTTCTGCATTCCTCAAAATATGCATACCTGATCTCTAAAAACATTTCAGAATATTCCTTTTGGAATATTTGGAATTCCTTCATCACCACCCACCATTTTTTGGGGTTGCCACATTTAAATGAGTTAAGTAACAAATTATGTTTTGTAAAATATATTTCAGATATGTTTCACATTCTAGACCCGGGCTTCCAGAAAAGTACTGTAAACACATAACGTAACACATAATCCAGTACGATGAAATTCTTTGCTTGGAATTGTAGGTTGCAGAGTATAAATGATTAAACTTTGGGTTGTTAAGCTTCCTATGATTTTGTTTTGAAAGTTCAGTTCCATATAGTAGACAAACATCTGCTTCTGTTTGAATCAAATAACCAAATATTTTATTTTTTTCTGTATATGAGCCAGACTGAGACAGATTCTAAAAAGATTGTATACAAGTGTCAATCTCCCCAAGCCACACTGGATAATCAAATCCCTTCCTTATACTTTCCACCATAACAGCATTCAAAAGCACTACAGCTGGAAAGAAAAACACAGAAAGATACTGAGCAAGTCATATGATTATCACTCTTTAGCTCTTGTTTAGTTTGTCTATGTATACCCCTCTGTTTCTTTGTAAAATCTTATAGTGCATTTCTAGCATCCAAGCCTTGTTTTCTACAACCCAATTCTAAAAAAAATTGTGACGCTGTGTAAAATGTAAATAAAAACATAATGCAATGATTTGCAAATCTCATAAACCCATATTTTATTCACAAAAGAACATAGAATACATCAAATGTTTAAACTGAGGAAATGTACCATTTTAAGGGAAAAATAAGGTCATTTTGAATATGATGGCAGCAACACATCTAAAAAAAGTTGGGACAGGACCATGTTTACCACTGTGTGGTATCCCCTCTTCTTTTAACAACAGTCTGTGTAAGTCTGGGAACTGAGCAGACCAGTTGCTAGAGTTTTGGGAGAGGAAGGTTGTCTCATTTGTGTCTGATACAGAATCCTAGCTGCTCAACAGTCCTCTGTCTTCTTTGTCGAATTTTTCATTTCAGGAAGCACCAAATGTTTTCAATTGGTGAAAGGTCTGGACTGCAGGCATTTGTGTATCATACATTATATCAAATAATTATTTTAAATAGGACACCAATTAATTAAGAAAACCATCCAATCCAGTATGGTTCATTTTCGACCCACTTTATGCATTTGTGTAGGCTTTTTGGTTCATGCATTCTAGGGTTAATATGTCGCTTTAAGTATGATAGCCATGTTATATGGACTTTGATATGATATACTTATATATTGCAGACAGTAGTTTCTAATAAACATACTGGTTATAATACAGCTTATAGTAACTACTGACTAGACTATTATGTTAACCGCACTCTGTAATTTACAGTTGAAATACTCGATCTGGCAACGATATTCAGTCTCAGCACTTACTGTAGAACAGCTACAGAGGTGCATACAGCTGCTGATCACTCCAACTATTCAACAGTGTATAAACACGACACTCTCTTTAACCACGTACCAACTGTATGTGTCCACCATATTGATGAGGGAAAGACCGCGCTGTAAACAAATACAAGTAAACGGAGGAGCTGTGGTTTTTCTGGATAATAATTTACATGATTTACCGGAGATGATAACGGCATCGTTTTCAAAAACTTGCCCTTTGAAACCCGTTTTCCAAAGTTTTCAGACCCGAAACGCCGTCGTCATGGAAACAAACAGCCAAACCGCATCAGAAGTTTTCGGTTTTTATTTGAAAACATTGTGGTGTAAACGGCCCCTTAACAACTACAGCAAAATGCTGCTTTTATTGCTGAAGTCTTTCTGTAAACAAATAGAAATGAAATAGAATTTTTATGATTCACACTATATTACACTCCATTCTTCTTCTCAAAGACAACTCTATTTTGAAAAGAATTAAGGTGTTTTTTTATTTAAAAAAAAAACAATTTCATGATACAGCTTATTATTAGAGCTGCAACTAACAATTATTTTCACAATCGATTAATTGGTCAATTATTTTTTCGATTAATCTGATGGGGGCGGGGCAAACTTTCAGTGCCTTTTTTTGTTTATTTAAATAAAATCCACAAACTGAGTGTTACAAATATAAATTCAGACTAAAACTTTACACAGATGTTTGTCCAAAACAGAAAAGAACCCAATACACACACACACACACACACACACACACACACACACACACACACACACACATATCACATATACATATACATATATATATATATATATATATATATATATATATATATATATATATATATATATATATATATATATATATATATATTATTTAGGACTGTAGTTTAATTCGGTGCTTTTTGTGAATCCATAAAAAAAATAATGCATAAGTACTTATATAATATAAATGTAAACTAACTATATAAGATAAATATATATAAACATTTATAATATAGTTAGATAGATAGCATTATTTTTTTATGGATGCACAAAAAGCACAGAATTAAAGTCCAGTCCTAAATGAATAATAAAAACTCACTTTCACTGCACCTTGTGGTTTCTGTATCTCGGTGTCTTTAGACATGATTTTACTTTTGATCATAATGTGTGAATTAGACATTACAGATCTTACTCGCGCTACACTCTGTATCAGCGCGTCTACGCCGCGCATGACCAGCAACGCAGCCAGTTACTAACACATCACTTCCGACAGAATTTACACTGCAAGCGCGCAGATACAGCATATAATGACAAACTTAAATTAAACTAAACCTTTGAGCAGCTTGCGACCGCATCACTATCATGCTTCTGTGCTCCACAAACTCCGCTTTATAAAGTTTATAAACCTTCTCAGAGTGTTTAATCCCTGACTTAGAGGACACACACTTTCTTCCTCAGTCACGTGATGATTTCTCCTCCGTCTGATGGGGACTGAGGTCATGTTGGGAATAAAAGATAACGCTGACAGAAAGTAAACTGAAGAAAGTCAGTGTCGGTGACTCTGAGGCTAAAGCTAGCGGTGTCGCATTACGTGCGTGTGACGATTTGCTGACATTGCTCCTCTTCCGACTACCTGCTCAAGTGACGAGAGGTTAGGCTATGTCACGTTGTCATAAAGTGGTGTCGGTGCGGTTGTATCGGGGTAGTTTTACAAGTACGAGTACATGAACACAGTATCGGGCCGACACCTGAGTACTGGTATCGGCATCGGTGCATCCCTACACACACAGTTAAATTGGAGCAGTGAACCATAAGATCTTTGATGACGTCATGTACAGGTCAGAGGTCTAGAACTCACTTTCTTTCTCTCCCTTGATAATCGTTGTTTTAATGTAATAATGTATACATTACATTTATCTCTGTAATCTTCTTCCCTATTTGTGGATATTCTCGAGTGAAATAGTCGAGGCCTTCTACAGAACATATTAAGCTACACAGGAGCAGTGATGAGAATAAACATGACTTTTGGTGCTCATGATTAATATGGCAGTTTTATTATGAACCCACTACATTAGAGAAGGAAATACTGGATGTGAAGTGCAGTAGTGCTAGTGTGTGTGAATAGACGATCAGTTTAGATACTGACCCTGAACACTACTAACATGCAGTGCTTTCTTAGGGTGGTGATGAAGTTGGAGTTGAACCGGTAAGAAAGATATTAGAGAGAGGCTTCTTTACACTCCTGAGGATGTTCAATTAGAACCTGCACCAAACTCACCTGATTCAAGTCATCAGCTAATTAAGCGGCCTGCACGAGCTGAGGTGGGTGCTTTAGAGCAGATAAAACACCAAATGTGTTAGATAAGAGTTCAGAGCCTGTGTTCTAGACACATGATTTAGAGTAGAGACTTGGGTCCTGAGCTTTGGAGTTATTCTGATTATAGGTTTCAGTGAGGAAGTGACTGAAATTAAGGAGAGGAACTGGAATAAAGTTATAGTCTTTCTGAGTAAACAGAGAATAAGGCTATATTATTGTTATGGGGAAAAAATAAGCTCGTAGCAGTGTTGATGAAATACATGTACATGTCTGTTTTAGGCCCACTGCTCTTTACTTTATATATGCTACCCCTTGGTCAAATTATTCGTAAACATGGAATTAGCTTCCACTGTTATGCTGATGATACACAGCTGTATGTTTCAGCGAAGCCAGAGGCTTAGTAAAGTTGAGGATTGTGTAAAGGACATTAGACATTGGATGTTAATTAACTTCCTTCTGCTTAATTCTGATAAAACAGAAATACTTTTATTAGGCCCACGTGTAGCTAGAAGTATTCTTTCTGATCACATGGTTACTCTGGATGGACTTTCTGTTTCATCATGTACAGCAGTTAAAGACCTTGGAGTGATTATTGACTCCAGCCTATCATTTGATGCTCATGTAGATAATATTACTAGGATAGCCTTCTTTCATCTCAGAAATATTTCTAAAATAAGAAACATATTGTCACTACATGATGCGGAAATACTAGTTCATGCATTCGTCACCTCTAGATTAGATTACTGTAATGCCATACTGTCTGGATGTTCCAGTAGGAATATAAATAAGCTCCAATTAGTCCAGAATGCAGCTGCTAGAGTCCTAACTAGAACTAGAAGATACGACCATATCACACCGATATTATCAATACTGCATTGGCTCCCAGTGAAATCTCACACTGATTATAAAATACTTTTATTGACCTATAAAGCACTAAATGGTCTCGCGCCACAATATCTAATGGACCTTTTGGTTTTATATGATCCGCCACGCCTACTTAGATCAAAAGATGCAGGCTATCTGACGGTACCTCGAATAGTGAAGGCTACAGCAGGGGGAAGAGCTTTCTCTTATAGAGCCCCACAGTTATGGAACAGTCTTCCTATTAGTGTTCGGGACTCAGACACAGTCTCAGTGTTTAAGTCTAAGCTTAAAACGTATTTGTTTACTCAAGCCTACCCTGACTAGATTCTGTTCTACTAATTCGCAGTCATAATTATCTTTTTTCTCCCTCTCTCCTTTCGCCGAGCCCCACACGAATTTATGGAGATACTAGAGATCCAGATCCTTTCTGCCTCTGGATGGAGCTCAGATCTTCTTTAATTCCAGACTGCTGGGACTACGGCTGCTCCTAAGGCCATACAGACTTCATATGAATCCATAATGAACTTTTTCACACTATCTGTTGTTACCCAGATGAGGATGGGTTCCTTCTGAGTCGGGTTCCTCTCAAGGTTTCTTCCTCTTAAAACATCTTAGGGAGTTTTTCTTTGCCACCGTCGCCACTCAGTGGCTTGCTCAGTTGGGATAAATTCGCACCTTTAATATCTGTATACCATGTTGATATTTCTGTAAAGCTGCTTTGAGACAATGTCTATTGTAAAAAGCGCTACACAAATAAATTGAAATAAAAAGTCAAAAACTGCTAGAAAAAAACTCAGAACATTTGCTTAGCCTAATACTTTTTTTTCCATCTACACATAATTATTATTGTAGCAGCTGCTTTTGCAATAAAAAGGCTTAAAGTCGAGGCTCCCTGTATCTATGGAGAAAGAGGAGCAGTGCACCATTGACATCATGCACAGAGGTAGCATGAAGGTGTGACTGAGTTTTTAGAAATTATTTCCTAATCTTATGCTAATATGAATACTACAATAATAATAATAATAATAATAATAATAATAATAAGAAGAAGAAGAAGAAGAAGAAGAAGAAGAAGAAGAAGAAGAAGAAGAAAGGGTGATTAATAAAATAAAATAAATAAAATAGCAGCGCTGCGTGGTGTTCTGGATGGATCTTGACTGCCATCGTGTGGTCATGTTTAGGAAGTGCACCTTCCCCCAAACGTTGTTTAAAGCCGCAGATTATAAATCTATATTCCTGCTGAGTGTGTGTTTATGACCTGGATGTTGAGTTGCTTTTACACTTTCTACATAAGCAGCATTTCTGGCCTCTGTGAGCCCCAGGTGATGATCTTTTATTTTCAGATTCTTACTGAGGTGCTGTTTTCCACATGCAGTGCTTGGCTGTGTTGGAGGCCACCAAGAAAGACTTCCTGGCTGTCATGTGGAAGCTAAGTGGGCTGGGGTATGTTGTCCTCCATCAGCTGACCTAGCCAGAATGCTTGTCATGTTTTTATGTATTGATTTAATTTCTGTTAGACAGCCTCATGATTTACCAAACATGTTTTTTCTTTTTTTTAGGTCAAAAGGGTTTCTGGCCATGGTGCTTGTGCTGCAGTGATCTTGTTCTCCATCACACTCCAACACAGGTAGCCATCTTCACCCTCTCCCAAGAGGTGATGGTACGACTCTGAATAAACACTCTATTATTATAAATAAAGTGTGACTGTGTCTTGTAGTCCACCCACCAACCTTTTTCTGTTCAGTGGTTTGACTTGTGCTACACAGAGGTGAGTCCAGTTATGCTGCAAGAAGTGTAAGTATGATGGGGTTGACGAGTGGGAGGAGAGGTTCTTCCTGTGCAAGGTGCTGCTCTCTCTTCTTTCAACATAGCTCCTGGTCTCAGAACAGGTTTAGTTCATCGTTGCTGGTGTTGTGTAGAGGATGTTATATTGTGAAAGTCACAACTATCCCCGCTCAAGGTCTTGTGAAATATTTGACCTTATTTGTGACTATATTCACCATGATACTTTCAGCGGTTACTACATTAGTGTCCTTAATTTTTTACTATTTAAAGATTGTTTAAAAGTTTATTACAGGCTCAATGAATGTTCTTCTCCTTCACTAGAAGATAAAGGCCCGGTTTCACAGACAGGGTTTACATTAAGCCAGGATTAGATCTTCAATAAATTAGGACATTTCAGTAGCTTTTATAAACGTGTCTTTAGAAAAAAATATTTCTGGTGCACATCCTGAGATAAAACAATGGCACTGACGTGTTTTAAGATCCGTCCGTGCAAGTAGCTTTCAGTTAAAACAGCTCAAACATACATTTTAGTCTGGGACTAGGCTTAGGTCTTGTCTGTGAAACCAGGGGGAAAAAGAAGGGTGTGCTTTATTATGCTCTCTGCAGAATATGACAGAAGAAATGTGACTCACACCTGTAACTATAAAAAGCAGGTAGAACTGCAGTTAGCATGAAACCTCAAATGTGTAGCTGGGCTGGAAATTTATTTTTGTATGCATGTATAATATTTTTTCTCTTACAGATGGACCAGCAAACAGATTTAAAGGCTGTTGTGAATGATGGGTTACAGAAATGTCTTCCTGTGTTTATTATTATTTGAAGTTATATATTCTGATTTGTAAGCAAGATTATGAAGTCTCCTTTTGCTAATCATTTTACAGCATTATTAAAAAGTCCATGTACACAATGTTTATCCCGAGTGCCTTTTTGATGTATTTTATTATCCTGCACAAAGCAAAAACACAATTTGTGTGTAGATGCCCCTCGTAAATATTAACATAGTAAGAGCAAATGGACAAGTGAAACTAATCAATATAAAATCTCTAAAGAAGGGCATGATGGTACTGATTTTCTTTTTACACACATGGTATGCACGTACTTGGAGTAAATTTTAATGAACAGAATATGGGTTCTATTCAGTACTTGACAAATGATTCAGTGCGGATTAAATGTGAACAAATGAGCCATGAATGTATCCGTGTTCTATATAATATCATTTTTAAGTGGATTTTTACATGACCTTAAAACCCCAGCCAGGCTGCATTACAGGGTCTATTTAAACTTCACATCACTGTCCCATCTAGTGCCTATTAATGCTGTTCAACCCTGATGGTTTCACCTGGAATATCCTGTGTTCATTCATTCCGTACAAAGACAAATATCACAAATAAATTCAGTTGTCGTCTCTTAAGTATTTAAGTATTATGGTTTATATGGTCGAGAGAATAAAGAAAAATCTCAAACATTTAGCAACGTTTTGAATGAAAAGTTTAAGGTTGTGAATTACACATCTAAAATTACTCCTTTTTTATCTCCCAAAACCATGTGGAATAATGTTATGATACTTGACAAGACCAAAATTTAACTTTTTAGCTATAACCAAAAAACATGTTTGGCAAAAAAAAAAAACAACGCAACACCAAAAGAGCACCATCCCCACAGGGAAGCATTGAGCTTTGGAGTGTTTTTTCTTCAGCTGGACCTGGGCTTTAATCAGGATGGAGGGAATAATGAATAACTCCAAATATCAGTCAATTTTGGTACAAAACATTAAGGCTTCTGCTACAACACTTAAGATGAAGAGAAATTTCACCTTTCAGCATGTTAACGACCAAGCAAACCTCCAGATCAACAAACGAATGACTTCACCAAAACAAGTTCAAGCTTTTGGAATGGCCCAGTCAGAGTCCAGACCTAAATCCAATCATAAATCTGTGGGGTTTCCCGGAGAGGGCTGTGCACAGGAGATGTCCAGCCAATCTGACGGAGTTAGAATGCTTTTGCAAGGAAGAATGGCAAAATATTGCTAAATCAAGACGCTCCAAACTGATCTACTCTTATCCAAAAAGATGAGATGCTGTGATAAAATTTAAATGTGTTTAAGGGTGTGCACACTTATGCAATCAGGTTATTGTAAATAATTTATCTATTTTACATTGTACATTATTTATTTATTATAAAATGATTCTTATTGTTTTTCACTTTAAGTAATCAATCTCAGTCGACATTATTCCCCTGTTTCTTAAGATGTTTCATAAAAACACAATTTAATGCACATAAATCCCATCAATTTATTGTGTAGTCATAGTTTTGAGTTGTTTTATGCAACCCTTCAGGCATCCATTATATCCTTCACTTCACTTTATTTAACTTTCTCCATGCTGTCTGGAATTACTGAAGACTATTTGGTCATTTGTGACATATAGGAAAATGATTCGATTATAAACATCTATGCATGACTTGAACTTTATGCTCATTTTGTTATGGTAGTCCATCTTATGTATACATGATGAATACCTGTGATGTATTAGTCTTGGGAACATTATAACCATATGGAGAAAAAAACAACTAGCCAAAGTACATATACATAATATTTACATTTAATAGGATGTCACATGAGCAATGTTATTTCTATCGAGCAGTTCTACTGCATGGTTTTAGTAGCAAAAGTTTTGACTTTCAGTTAAATAATACTGCTAGTATATAATAGAATATGGAATATGAGACTATATGCTGATTGTTATGATAGGTCAGTCTGCTCAGTGTAATAGTATAACACACCTGATATGGAGATAAATGCTCTGCTAAATACTTCACTGGACAGATACTTAAACCCAGAGTTTACACTTTTGAGGTTTTTTGTTTGTTTGTGTGTAAGTGATTTTCAGTCAAGTCTAAAATTCACAAGTGCTCTGTCTTCTTTAATACACTTCACACAACACTTTAGCTTGTTTGCAAGTACTAATATTCAAACAGGTTCTTTTTTTTTTTTTTTTTTTTTTAGAGCAGGACACATAGATCCACCCATTTTTCCTACACAGAGTCAAGACTCACAGGGGACTCAGGGCACAAGGTGGGGGGACACCCAGGACAGGGTGCCAACCCATTGCAGGGCACAATTGCACACATTTTTTAGAGATACCAATCGGCCTACAACGCATGTCTTTGGACTGTGGGAGGAAACCAGAGTACCCAGATGAAACCCCTGAAGCACGATGAGAACTACGATGCAGGGCAGAGGCAGGAATTGAACCTCCAAAACTGGAGGTACAAGGCAAACATGATAACGTACGTGCAGCAATTGCCTTGGGCCCCGAGCTAGCAAGGGCCCCCAAAACGCTGCATAAACTTATAGTTAAGAAAGTTTTATGTAGACTTGTAGACTTCACACCCGATTGTAGGTGGGTAGATGAACGCGTTTGGCCTTATTTATTCACTAAGCTGCTAGCTTGTTAGCTCTGCGGCTGTTTAGTATAAAGTACTAACTTTAGTTAACTCGGTGGGAGTTTATTTAGCGCCGGATAAACGGTGAACTAGTTAGTTTAGTAAATCTGACGCTTCTCGGGAACTTGTAGTTTATCCGCCTCGCTGTCTGGGTGACGCAGAGAGCAACTGTTTACCGAGTGACTTTATTTTCAGTGCTTTTTGAACTGTCTCTCAGCCCTAAATAGTTCCGCGGTATTTGTGTGGAATTGGGATGAACGTCTAGTTAAAGGGTTGATGTCTCGCTGACGCAGTGATTTGTTCTTTAGGAGTGTTTTTCTCTTGAACAGCTCTCTGTGTGGAGACTTGAGTAGTTCTGTAGTCACAGGTGCACAAATCAGTCACACAGCTCCAGCTCCACCTGCGCCTCTCGCAGGGAAACGGTTTCTGTGCACTGGCTCCGTCCCAAATCACCTTGTATGGAATGTCTATCTCTAGTGCACTAGGTGCGGTAGAGACTCCATTCGTTCAGACCGTGTGTAGTGTACCTAGATACGCAGTCGTGCAGGATTTGGGCACAGGCCACGCTAATGAAACATCATCCATTTCAAGTCAAGTTGCTATTGTTAAACACTTCACTAAAACCTGTATGGAAACGTTGCTGTTCAGTTGTTCTATAAGCGCAATTTCAACCAAATACAGTGGAGTGTAAAAGTTTGTACCCCCTTTTGGTTTCTTTTGGACGGAAGGGTGTTAAATGTCCTAAACACTACAAAATTTGACTGCAAGTAGAAGTTAATTTTATTAGCAGACTCAGATATCCATGTTAATATTTTCAATACTGATCATTAGTGTTAAATGACTTGATGATTTTGTGGTCAGTAAACCGTTTTTGCGTTGATTTTGATGTATGTTTTGGATCACTGTCCTGCTGGAAGATCCAACCACGGCACATTTTAATCTTTCTGGCAGAGGCAGTCAGGTTTTTATTTAATATCCATGTATCCTAACAATATGTCCAGGTCCTCTGGCAGAAAAACATTCCCAAAACATTAAAGATCCACCACCATATTTAACCGTGGGCATGAGGTACTTTTCCATATGGCTACCTATCTGTGTGCTTCAAAACCACCTCTGGTGTTTATTACCAAAAAGCTCTATTTTGGTTTCATCTGACCATAGAACCCGATCCCATTTGAAGTTCCAGTAGTGTCTGGCCAACTGAAGACACCTGAGTGTGTTTTTGGATGAGAGTAGAGGCTTTTTTCTTGAAACCCTTCCAACAACTTGTGGTGATGTAGGTGACTTCATATTGTAGTTTTGGAGACTTTCTGACCCCAAGACACAACTAACTCCTGCAATTCTCCAGCTGTGATCCTTGGAGATGTTTTGTCCACTCGAACCGTCCTCTTCAGTGTGTTGAGACGATATAGACACGCGTCCAATTCCAGGTTAATTCATAACATTTCCAGTTGACTGGAACTTCTTAATTATTGTCCTGATGGTGGAAATGAGCATTTTCGATGCTTGTGCTATTTTCTTATAGACACTTCCCATTTTGTGAAGCTCAACAACCTTTTGCTGCACATCACAGCTACAGTGGTGCTTGAAAGTTGTGAACCCTTTAGAGTTTTCTATATTTCTACATAAATAACAAGATTTTCAGACAAGTCCTAAAACTACTCAGAGAACCCATTTAAACAAACGTGACACATGTTATACTTGGTCATTTATTTATTGCAGAAAATAATCCAATATTACATATCTGGGAGTGGCAAAAGTATGTGAACCTTTTGCCTTCAGTATCTGATCTGACCCCCTTGTGCAGCAAGAACTGCAACTAATCATTTCCAGTAACTGTTTATTAGTCCTGCACATAGGCTTGGACTTCAGTTTTGGCCATTCAAACCAATAACTTTATTGTTCTTTAACCATTCTTTGTTTTGGGCCATTGTCTTATTGCATGCCCCACTTTCTCTTGAGATTCAGTTCAGTTCCTGGGTTCATTCTTGCCCTGCGTTTGGGGAACTCACCACTACACTAATTATAATCTTTCAGATAGCTTGGAGATTTAGTACGTGTAGACCTTCTCAACTCGGGGTTTTCCATCCCAAGGAAAGTTTCTGATGCAGCCACTTCAGAAGTTCCTCCCAGTTTTTGTTTGTGACTTTCCTCAGAGAATGAAGAACCTGAGTCTTTTGTAGAATGCGCTGGAATGGCAACATCTGGCCGTGAAGTGTCTTACAACTCTGGTGCTACGGATGTTGCATTGTGCCCATCTCTCACCTGATCAATATGTCAGTGCACTACTTGCCCACTTCCCAATGCTACTGTGCACCATACAGGACCAGTCTTTTTCTGAACTGTTCCTGGAATAAAAGTAGGTCCAGAGCTGAAGTTCCTAGTATACACTGGGTCACCCACCACGAGATATCTTTCCTTTGCATGTTGGTCATGGTACCATTTTTCTCAATTATTTGTATCTCAATGAGACCCTGTGTAGACCAGTTTCCTTCCACACAGCTGATTAGCGGCTGATTTGCCAGTGGTCGACTGTGGCGTCGTTCGGTAACTGAACAGCACTTTGCCTAGCTTTTTCAATGGACTCTCCAGCACTCTTTTCATCAGGGTTTTGAATGTTTGAACGGCCCTTTCAGCCAGACCACTGGAAGATGCATGGTAGGGTGCTGTGCTTGTGTTTAATTCCGTTTCTTTCCATAAACTCTTGGAATTCAGCACTGGTAAAAAACAAAAAAACTGCTATGGTCTGACATCACTACTTCTGGTATCCTGTGTTGGCTAAAGGTTTGTCTTAAGCACTGAATGGTAACTGTGGATGTAGACTTGATTAACAGATAAGCCTCTATCCATTTTGAGAATGCTTCTACCACGATCAAGAACATTCTACCCATCCACGGTGCACCGTAATCAATGTGAATCCTTCTCCATGGTTGCTCTGGTATCTCTCACGCATGCAGTGGCGCGTTTGCCGGAGCGTTTCTGTTTTCCTGATAGACTGCACACGATTTGACCAATGCTTCCAGCTCTGCATCCAAGTGTGGCAACCACATATAGCTACGCACCAGGCCTTTCATCCTGGTAATTCCTGGATGGGTTTCGTGTAGATGTCTTAGAAGAGCCGCACGCCGCGGAGGTGGAACCACTACGCGAGTCCCCATAAAACTAAGCTTCCCTGTATGCAGAGTTCATCCTATTTCCTTACATATTAGGGATGTCATGATACCAAAAATCTAGTCGTTGGTAACGATACCACCAAAAGTACACATGCTCAGTACCATGGTGTGATTTTTATTTTTTTTTTAAAAACCCAGAGAATTAAAAAAAAAAAAAAACTAAAATTAAAACTCCTGGAGGGCATCCTCCTCTGGCTGATACTGGGAGAGAGAGAGAGAGAGAGAGAGAGAGAGAGATTGAGATTGAGATTTTAGTTCAAACACTGTCTGACCATGACTAATAAGTGCTAAGGTGCACTCCTGAACACACACACACCCCTTATACTCTGAATGCAGGCATTAGTTTAAATTCACTGATACGGTGTCAGGATAAAAAGATTTATTAAAAGCATGAACATGTGAATAATTATTAGTGACATGAGGCTACATTTAGCTGACAGGACACGGGCTGAATGGAGATGCATGGTGGTTCATTAGGAGGTAGTTTATAACATTGCAATGCGTTAGCGTTTAACAAATAACTGGATATCGCAAACATTACATGGAACATAATGTTAGCTGATTTCACGGCTACAATGCCAGCTGTCTCAAACATAATATAGGACCTGTCTTTCGACTGTAATCCTATGGCATTAATTTTGTGACCTAAAAATATCTCTACTTCTCCCAAGGACTCGCACTTGCTCCTTCTTTGCCTCAGTCCACTCTTTTCTATCCTACTTAGTACCTCATCCAAGTTCTGCAGATGTTCATTAGCCCCTGAGACTAGAATGCAATCCAGATAAACTGTGACGCGTGTGATGTCTTGCAGAATCCCTTCTATTGTGTGCTGGAAGATCGCTGGACTTGAAGCAACTCCAAATGGTGGCCTGTTGTAAGTACATAATCCCTTGTGCATGTTGATTGTAACGTACTTATTGGAATTTTTGTACAGTATTATCTTCTGATGCGCATGGGTCATGTCCTGTTGGAAATTCTTTCCTCCTGCTGAGTGAGCAAATAAATCTTCTACCTTGGGAATTGGATACTGCTCCACACTAGAGCTGGATTTACTGCAAATTTATAATCCCTACAAATTGGGGTAGAACCATCAGTTTTCTGACTGGAACAATGGGAGCTGCCCACTCTGCAAACTGCATTGGTTCAATGATCTTGTCTTCCACCAGCCTCTGGAGTTCTCTCTCCAGTAGTGGACCCAACTCTTCTTTGAACACTTTGGATTGCCTCTCCAATACGTTAGCCAATTTATGACCTGGTACATTTGCTACTGTATTTACCAGCTGAGGCAACAAATGATTTCTAAACCCCCCCAACCTCCCCCCCCCATCTTTGAATGTTGAATGTTTGAATTTTACCAAAATGAAGCTCGTTTAACCGCATGTTTATTCCTTACATAATACATATTAAACGCAAAGCATGTAGGGGTTCTACATGCATATAGTATTTGCACAATCAATAACCTATTCGAGTAATACATTGTCGTATATAAACTTGATTTTGTGTTTGTGTCTGCAGTGTCCAAAGCCCAGGCTGACCCCCCACACCTTCAACCTTTGCAGCAATGCTGGCAGCACTATTTCCCAAAGACAACCTCTGGATATGACGCTGAGCACGTGCAATCAACTTCTTCTTTGGTCGACCATGGCGAGGCCTGTTCTGAGTGGAACCTGTCCTGTTAAACCGCTGTATGGTCTTGGCCACCGTGCTGCAGCTCAGTGTCAGGGTCTTGGTAATCTTCTTAAAGCCTAGGCCATTTTTATGTAGAGCAAGAATTCTTTTTTTTCACATCCTCAGAGAGTTCTTTGCCTTGAGGTGCCATGTCGAACTTCCAGTGACCAGTATGAGGGAGTGTGAGAGTGATGACACCAAATTAACACACCTGCTCCCCATTCACACCTGAGACCTTGTAACACTAACAAGTCACATGACACCGGGGAGGGAAAATGGCTAATTGGGCCCGATTTGGACATTTTTACTTGGGGGTGTACTCACTTTTGTTGCCAGCGGTTTAGACATTGTGTGTTGAGTTATTTTGAGGGGACAGCAAATTTACACTGTTACACAAGCTGTACACTCACTACTTTACACTGTAGCAAAGTGTCATTTCTTCAGTGTTGTCACATGAAAAGATATCATCAAATATTTACAAAAATGTGAGGGGAGTTCTCACTTTATTGTGAAATACTGTACATCTTTTTATTTACTTTAATATTTATTCATAGTGTGTGTGTTTGTTTTTTATATATATAATAATAGATAGAGCGAGCGAGCAACGGTAGCGTGTCTGACTCCAGATCAGAAGGTTGCGTGTTCAAATCACGTCGGGGTCATTCAATGCACTGGGGTGAGATCTACCATTTGATCTTGAAAATCTCCCTTAATGTCCAGGGAAGGGAAACCAGGCAGGTTATCCCTTTAAAGGGCTCGTGCCTTGTCCTCTGAAAGAGCTCTTGCCCAGATGTCAGACACTAGTCGCAACAGTCACAGCCCACCACCTGTCTCCGAATTCCAATGCGTCTTGATCGCCATGCCGATGAACAAGTATGCCTTGCACCATGATGCGCTGTAGGCTTCGAGCTGGGACCTCGTGGCGCAACGGAGTGCGTCTGACTCCAGATCAGAAGGTTCAAATCTCGTCGGGGTCATTCAATGTGCTCTTTTTCACACAGATCCATGATTTTCTGCGCAGTCTAATAAGGATGCTGTTATATGGACTCCAATCTCTATGATGACCACCCATGTCTTGTCAAACTTCATGCTAAAGGTAACAAAGCTTAGGTAGCAACACTCTCACCTAGTAACCATAGTAACTTGACAACCTGCTGAATGTTTACCTTAGTTTGCCCATTTTGCTTGCTGAACAAAACATGCTGGAAGAGGCACCTTAGATGGTTTCACTGGACCTCTCAGAGGATCTGGAGGGTACTACAACACCCAAACAGGGACTTGTGAACCCTGGACCCTCAGATTAAAAGTCTGATGCTCAACCGACTGAGCTATCTGGGCTCGAGGACAGAGAGCGCACTTTACCCTCGAGCTTGTAGGTCAGGCCTGTGGAGCTCTAGTTCAACGGTTCTCACAGACATAAATGGTGCTCAGCCCTTGGCTTGGAAAGGGCCCATCCCATCTGGTTCTCATGGCTTTCTACAAACTATTAACACAGCTCAGCACCACTATTCAAGGATACAAACCAACAGGGTTCAACCACGGCTCTGTCCTTCATACTTCTTTACCCACTGACTGCCTGCAGTCTGAGACATACAAAGAGACAAGGTTCTTGTGAAACCTGTAAAATGGTGACGTTAACCAAGAGAATGTTGAACTTTGGTCCTATCTGTTATGTTGGCCAGTTTCTAAGTTGAGATCAACTTAACCCCAGTGCTTTCTGTTTAACGACCTTGTTCGTATTTTTGTTTACAACTAGCACACTTTTGACCAGCATGTCGCTTGGAAATCGTTACCAGCATAACTCTTGTTTCGTAAGGCTCACTCTGGAGGCTTGTCTTGGTTCAAGGAATGCCTTCGTGTCATGGTATGAGAACAAGTAGAATAGCATCAGCATTTTTAATTAAACTTGGCTTTTCTGCACAAGGAGACCAAAATTTCTAACAAACACGTTAATTCCACACCACAAACTGACGTGTAATCTTGGCTCTGTATGCCTCGCAAAAAGCAGGTTTACGCACCTTTGCCCACTGATTGCCCATCGTCTGACACGTATAATGACACAAAGGCCTCGTACAAATGGTAAATGTGTGAAGTTACCCAGAAGAAGGCTGAACCATGGTTCTATCGCATAGGCAGTTGAGTCCCTGAGTTGCGCTTCAGGTATAAGTTGTCCACGCTTCACTCTCACGCACTGGGGTGAGATCTACCATTTGATCTTGAAAATCTCCCTTAATGTCCAGGGAAGGGAAACCAGGCAGGTTATGCCTTTAAAGGCTCGTGCCTGGTCCTCTGAAAGAGCTCTTGCCCAGATGTCAGACACTAGTCGCAACAGTCACAGCCCACCACCTGTCTCCGAGTTCCAATGCGTCGCGATCGCCACACCGATGACAAGTATGCCTTGCACCATGATGCGCTAGCATGGTGCGCCATAGTTTTTTGCTGGGACCTCGTGGCGCAATGGTAGCGCTCTGACTCCAGATCAGAAGGTTGCGTGTCAAATCCCGTCGGGTCATTCAATGTGCTCTTTTCACACAGACCCATGATTTTCTGCGCAGTCTAATAAGGATGCTGTTATATGGACTCCAATCTCTATGATGACCACCCATGTCTTTGTCAACTTCATGCTAAAGGTAACAAAGCTTAGGTAGCAACACTCTCACCTAGTAACCATTAGTAACTTGACAACTGCTGAATGTTTACCCTTAGTTTGCCCTTTTGCTTGCTGAACAAAACATGCTGGAAAGAGGCACCTTAGATGGTTTCACTGGACTTCTCAGAGGATCTACAACACCCAAACAGGGACTTGAACCCTGGACCCTCAGATTAAAAGTCTGATGCTCTACCGACTGAGCTATCTGGGCTTGAGGAGAGAGAGCGCACTTTACCCTGGAGCTTGTAGGTCAGGCCTGTGGACGCTCTAGTTCAACGTTTCTCACAGACATAAATGGTGCTCAGCCCTTGGCTTGGAAAGGGCCCATCCATCTGGTTCTCATGGCTTTCTACAAACTATAACACAGCTCAGCACCACTATTCAAGGATACAACCAACAGGGTTCAACCACGGCTCTGTCCTTCATACTTCTTTACCCACTGACTGCCTGCAGTCTGAGACATACAAAGAGACAAGGTTCTTGTGAAACCTGTAAAATGGTGACGTTAACCAGAGAATGTTGAACTTTGGTCCTATCTATTATGTTGGCCAGTTTCTAAGTTGAGATCAACTTAACCCCAGTGCTTTCTGTTTAACGACCTTGTTCGTATTTTTGTTCAACTAGCACACTTTTGACCAGCATGTCGCTTGGAAATCGTTACCAGCATAACTCTTATTCGTAAGGCTCACTCTGGAGGCTTGTCTTGGTTCAAGGAATGCCTTCGTGTCATGGTATGAGAACAAGTAGAATAGCATCAGCATTTTTAATTAAACTTGGCTTTTCTGCACAAAGAGACCAAAATTTCTAACAAACACGTTAATTCCACACCACACAACTGACGTGTAATCTTGGCTCTGTATGCCTCGCAAAAAGCAGGTTTACGCCACCTTTGCCACTGATTGCCCATCGTCTGACACGTATAATGACACAAAGGCCTCGTACAAATGGTAAATGTGTGAAGTTACCCAGAAGAAGGCTGAACCATGGTCCTATCGCATAGGCAGTTGAGTCCCTGAGTTGCGCTTCAGGTATAAGTTGTCCACGCTTCACTCTCACGCACTGGGGTGAGATCTACCATTTGATCTTGAAAATCTCCCTTATGTCCAGGGAAGGGAAACCAGGCAGGTTATGCCTTTAAAGGGCTCGTGCCTTGTCCTCTGAAAGAGCTCTTGCCCAGATGTCAGACACTAGTCGCAACAGTCACAGCCCACCACCTGTCTCCGAGTTCCAATGCGTCTTGAGCGCCACACCGATGAACAAGTATGGTTGCACCATGATGCGCTATAGTTTTGTGATGGGACCTCGTGGCGCAACGGTAGCGCGTCTGACTCCAGATCAGAAGGTTGCGTGTTCAAATCATGTTGGGGTCATTCAATGTGCTCTTTTTCACACAGACCCATGATTTACTGCGCAGTCTAATAAGGATGCTGTTATATGGACTCCAATCTCTATGATGACCACCCATGTCTTTGTCAACTTCATGCTAAAAGGTAACAAAGCTTAGGTAGCAAACAACACTCTCCCTAGTACCATTAGTAACTTGACAATCTGCTGATGTTTCCTTAGTTTGCCCATTTGCTTGCTGAACAAAACATGCTGGAAAGAGGCACCTTAGATGGTTTCACTGGACCTCTCAGAAGATATGGAGGTACTACAACACCCAAACAGGGACTTGAACCTGGACCCTCAGATTAAAAGTCTGACGCTCGATATATATATCTCGAGATATAGAGCTATCTTTCATTAGAAAAGGCAGTACATTTTCATGGACGGTCAGTACTGTTTATTTTGTAATAAAGTGGACTTAATTTTCCACTGAGTGTTATATTTTCATCAGTCGTAATCGGTTATTAGTAGGTGCAATACCCCGACTTGGTATCGCATCTGTAACATCCACTGTCGGTCAGCCTTTAAAAATAATTAATGTGTATGCATGATCTTCTTTAATTAATAAAGAAATGCGCTTGTTGACAACTTGCTGTGGTATAAGGGGAATAAACACTTCAGAATGTGCAGTTCTACTTAAGGGTGTAACGGTCAACTCCATTTTACCATTGGTCGGTGACTGTTTCCTATAACCGTATGTTTATTCCTTACATAAATTAAACGACAAAGCATGTAGGGGTTCTACATGCATGTAGTATTTTGTACAATCAATAACCTATTTAGAGTAAGACATTTGTGTATAATAAACTGAACTTTGTGTTTGTGTGTCTGCAGTGCCAAAGCCACGTGGATGGTGGCAGTGCATGGCGTTTGTGTGGAAGCAGGTCTGTTGGGAGTGTTTAAGTACCATCATCTCATACAACTCACCACAACTCTGGGAATTCCATCCATATTTTTGCTGTCACTTTTCCTGCAAGCTTTTAACCATCAGAGAGTTATCTTTTACTGGGGCTTTTAGGCTGAGGAGACTGAATTTACTAAGTTTTTTTTTTTGTGGATCTGATTTCTTCTTCTCGCAGATTGAGAAGGCATGAAAATTAGTGGGACTAAAAGAAAAAGATCTCGCTGAAAGTCTAACACAGTCTGTCATATTCGTCTTGCACCCAGGATGCCTGGTTCAGGTGAAGGTATGAGGAACATTAACTTGCATACATTTCTTGCTTACATGTTTACCCCAGATCTGTAACAAGCTATGTTTGTCCATATGATCATATATAGAGATAGTAAGTGCTGAGAAGATAAGATGGGACCTGATTGTTCTGACTCGTACATGCCCCTATGAAAGAGTTACCACAAGGGGCACACTCTGACCATTTTTACATTGCAGTTTGTTGAAGATTAATAAACCACAGTGAGCATCCATATGTTCTGGTTTTTTAATGCAAAGTTTTATGATGAACTATTTTATGAATTTACCATCTTGTCATTTATCAAAGAAGAGCTACAACAACCTGAAATTTGTTCATTTTTAGACAGAAAAAATTCTGCAGTGTAGCTCTTCTACTGGGCTTTCCCACGGATGTTTAGTCCAACACAGAGCAGTTTGCATGAAAAGTTTGGTTAATGTGACCGTCGTAATGTGGACTGGGAAGTGCACTTCGGTCCGAACCGAGACTACCTGTAAAATTGTCCGAGTTTCAGTTTACAATGGAACTGTGAATGTGATTGTCTCCATGAATGTGAACGTAACTGTATCCGGTCTGCACTTTTCAGGAAGTAGAAGTAACCTGTGCTGAAGGCCTGTTGTGGTGATGACGTGTCATGACATGTTTGGGCCCAATCTGCAGTGACTTTGAAAAGTGAAGCTCCCTCTGAATATTGTGGAGTTTCTTGATTTTGCGTTAATCTCTGTGATCACAAAAAGGTGAAATTCTGACTGACACATGGAAGATATGGAATGATAAAGAAAGAATGTGACTTTGGTTGTACCGATGTATTTTTTTTTTCATGTACCTTTATTTATTTGTATAATGAAGGCAAGTGTGTGTGTTCTGTTCTGTTCATCTCTGCAGTCGTGTGTTCCTGTATAGTCCATGATTGCTGGAGCTCTGGAAATAGGCAGGTGAGATTGCAGGCCGAGTCGCGTCGCTGTCCAAGGAACCAAAATCAACTCCCTCTACTCCTGAGACCACAGTGTGAACTGAGAGCCTAGACTACATGGTAAGAACCTGCTTAAGACTGAAAAGCATTTTTAGTCTCAAGGTAGACCCATGCACACACAGTATGCCACAACACAAAGTAGAGCGGTCGAAATCTGAGAATTTCTCCCTCTGCGTCTCCAGGCTACTTGGAACATGAACATGTTGCAGACACAGGATCTTATGAAGTCAGAGCTGTCAGCATGGAAAGAAGAGTCCGAAAGAACGTTCCCTTCTCCAAGCTTTTAAGGAGAAGATCCAGGGCTGTTGGAAGCTCGGGTGAACTGAGACATCATCATCCACATATCTTCAGTCTTCATTGCTAAGTCTGTTTCTTTTAGTCTTTTTATTTTTAGACTGGTCAAAAGAATGATTAGTGGAAGTGAAATGATAGATGAACTTTTAATACTTCTTTATTTTTGCAGGTGCTTTGTACAGAAGACAGGTAACTAATACTCAAGCTTGTTTTGTGTGTAACATATACAGTAGATGGACATCTTTTTTCTGGTGCTGTGACTGCAGAATGTAGTGTCAGTTACCACAGTAATTTCTTGGATGCTCACTTTTAACTCGAGGAGGTCACAGTTTGCACAAGACATCGTTTTTAATCCGTCAATCAGTCACCCACACGTCATTCTGGGGGACGAAGGGAGGAGCGGACAGATAGTTACATTTATTTATTTATCATGGCTGTGGTTTCCTCAATCGAGTTGCAGAAGAAGAAAACAACACAACTGATTTAAAATAAAATTAAGAACACACTCTATGTAAGGTTCTGTCCGGTTTGCTTTCAGCAGGAAGGCTGTCCTCTTCCTGTTGCTCTTTCTCTCTATTAGTCCATTTGTCCAGTCTGAACAATCGGTTTTGATTCGTTTCGGAGACGATTCGAGTCGAATAATTTTCTATGAGAGTCCGCACACTCCCAAAGAACTAGACTGAGATTAGTATTTGATTCTCATTAGAAAAGTGTTCACTCTGAATAAACTCGAAATGAATCAGTCAAACTGATTCAGACTCTATAAAAGGACTATGAGATGTGATTAAGATATATTCCATTTTTGCTTTACAATTTTCATTGTGTGGTGTGTGTGTGTGTTTGTGTGTGTGTGCGTGCGTGGCCGCGCACGTGTTTTTTTCAGGAGAACGGAAACTCGGAACACAACAGTACATCCTGACCAGTGTACTGTGTAACACAATCAACATACACCACACGTCCCCTCCGTATGGCTGGACCCATCTCCAGGACTTTTCACACAGTCTAGGAAATATCCCGGGACAGAGAAAACGCACCTTCTAAGTGAGCGAGTTTAGCGTCAACCGGTGAAATTTTGCTGTA
>NW_026521109.1:0-96397 GCF_001660625.3 Ictalurus punctatus
TAATTAAAATGAAGTTAATATTTCAATAGGCTTTGTGGTTGTCATGTCATGTGAATATTTAGTGTTATACCCGACTTCTGTACTAGCTTTCACCATGTAACGGATAGTTGGTTTATAAATAGCAGTGTCAGCTTCTAAATAGTTATCGATCTGAACGCTGGATTGAGTTTAAAGCCATCTGAAATCGAGGACAGGGTGGACAGTAGTCTGTACCGAGCCGAGCTCATTAGTTCAAGTTATTAGTTGTTATGAATCTGTAAAGCGCTGGCGGTGGTGTGATGTGCTTCGATTGTAACTACAGCGCGCTCCTTTTATTCTGCGTCTCTAAACACCGCAGCTGAGCTGTGATCTGTGTGTAGAACAGGTTCTCACTCAGCACAGTTATTAGCAAGCACGGATATGGTTATTTTTCTTACTCAGAACATCACTAGGGACTGAAAATCTCAATATATTAACATTTTCTTTAGAGGTAAAATGGCACGAAGGTGGAAGAAGAATAATTATAACTAGACCAGTACATTTCCTGAAGAAAAATGTGAGCGGTGCTTGCCGTGGTGAAATCGGGACAGGGCGCCAATACATTCAAGAGCCGCCCGCGTAGGGTGCCAATACTTTCAAGAGCCGGACAGATATGGCACCAGCACTGTTAGAGCCGGCGTGTAGTTCGCCAATACTTTTTAGAGCCGACCGTCCAAGGGTGCCAGTACTTTTGAGAGCTGGCCGTGCGGGGTCCCAATACTTTTGAGCGCCGGCCGGAGAGTAATAATATATATACAGATATTAAAAGGTGTGAATTTATCCCAACTGAGCAAGCCACTGAGTGGCGACGGTGGCGAGGAAAAACTCCCTAAGATGTTTTAAGAGGAAGAAAACCTTGAGAGGAACCCGACTCAGAAGGGAACCCATCCTCATCTGGGTAACAACAGATAGTGTGAAAAAGTTCATTATGGATTCATATGAAGTCTGTATGGCATTAGGAGCAGCCGTAATCACACGAGTTGAAATTCATGTTAGATGCTCTGTTGTCATCGATAGCAAAGTAAGCAGGATAATTGTTAGTTGTAAAGAAGATTGTACTGCTATTCATCCTAAGGCCACATCGACTGGAACGGAGAAGAGAACATATTTATTCATTCATTTATCTTACACAAAATTTTATTTTCATTAATAGTTTGTTTACGTACACACACACACAGACACACACACAGACACACACACAGACACACACACAGAACACGCACACACACACACACATGCACGCACGCACACACACACACATGCACGCACACACACACACACACACACCACACACACACACACATACATACACACACACACACGCATACACACACACACACAGTCGGGGCCAAAAGTCTGAGAGCACTAGTGGAAAATGTTTCTATTTTGCATTTTTTTCTTATTTAATTTTAGAATTTTCATTAGAAATTGTATTATTGACTGCAACTTCAATAAAATAAATAAAAAAAGTACAATCTTTAAAATATTTACAAGAGATTCAGAGTTTCTTAATGTTTACAGTTGCAGAATTTAAACAAAAATAAATATCCAAAATATTAAACATTTGCTTTCTTTGTTTTAAATATTAATAAATTCTAAAACCAATTTATCTCAAAATGTAAGAGAAAAAATCCAGATTTTCAATGTGGTCTCAGACATTTGTGTGTGTGTGTGTGTGTGTGTGTGTGTGTATTTCTGTATTCTACTATACTGTATTCTTACCTTGCTGATGGGTCAGAATCGACTGCAGTGAGAAAATGCATATCCCTGTGCAAAAAAATATATACATTATGGGAACATTTGATAGGTTGTGTTTTTAATCTATAAAAGGTATTGTCTTTTTTAAATGATGACAATTTACAAGTGATATTAAATCAATCATAGTGTACTGTAAAACGAGATTTTTTAAAATACTAGAAATCAGTCTGATACTTGAAATCAGAGTTTCAAGTAAAAGAAAAAGCATGGGCCTCTGTGAATTCTCCATTTTCTGCTTAACTAGAAAGATACCAACTTTAGACAATTTATAAGAGCACTCAAGGATTAAAAAGAAAATAGCCAATTGAGGAAGCAATGTACCATTCACCACTTAATAATCAGACTTTAACTGTGCACATCAAATTATATGAAGTGCATCATATAACAAATATATCATTCATTGTGCCAAAATAAAGGCACAGTTTAGAGAGATTTCTCATTACCTTCTTTGACATAGATCAGAAAGTCCTCTCTTTGACCCTTTAAACTCTGAGCTGTCCACTTGGTGTATCACTAAATGATTATTTAGTTTATTTAAAAGGCAAATGTTCTTCAAATGCAAATACGTTTGACTCAAGCTACAGTCCTCAGCAAAGTTTAAAAAAATATGAAGCAAAAACCTTCCATTTACATTTTATACATACATAAATATATACATATATAATATAGGTATAGGTTTTATCCAGCGAGATAATTGATTTATGAATCAATCAATGTCTGATTCATAAAAACTGTTGTACAAATGTGTGACGCAAAAGCAAAAATGTCAGGCTAAAACTGATGTGATGGATCATCCAGCATTCCCTTTAGTCATCTGATGATACATTTCTAATAGATTCTCCTTCAAACATTGTTTAATTGACTTTCAGAGTTAAGAGCTTTTCATTTTTGGCAATGAGACACAATCATTACTGTGACAAAACATTAATAACTTCTCCATCTGAACTGTTAAAATGTGCAGATTCATTGTATTTCAATATGAAACTGTTCTCAAAAAATAATATTAGACACCAGGATAATATTCATTAATAATAGCACCTAATATTCATTAGCATTGAATTTATTAAAACACTGTGCTATTCTATCACACACCTTTGAATCATGTTAATTTAAATACTATAGTTATAGTACCTGTCAGTGCCAACATCCCCCAAGATTTCATAATGTTATGGGTTTACATTAATACTACATGAATTGATCATGCTCACTTTATATAATTCAATCTTGTAATTAGAAACTTGTGTAAATTAAGCTTAGCATAAGCAGTGTAATCATGTTTTGATGAGAAATTTAATATTTCTTTGTAAACTATAAATCATATTTTTTCTCAAATTTAGTCTACAGCATGTTCCATGTTTTGTTGAAACATTGTAATTGTAAATTGACACTGGTTATGAGTAAGGAGCTATATAAATTACACATTATTATTATTATTATTATTATTATTATTAATAATAATAATAATAATAATAATAATAATAATAATAATGTATTTATTTATTTATGATATATTTTAACTGTTGAAGCATATGTAATTAAACGGTGATTTCAGTGGTGGTAACACTGTATACAGTGCCTTGAATCCAATTTCAGGTGTTTTGGGAGTTCTTAATGATCTGTTTTAGGAAAAATAGTATTTTGAATACATTTTGCATTAGGCTACGCAAAGCAGCTGGAGTGCCGATCTTATTTGCTTTTGCAGGATGTGTTTGAAAAAGAACTTAACTAATTCATGTGGCAGCTGCGCAATGCATAAAATCATGCAGATACAGGTAAGTATTTCAGTAAGCTTCAGTTAATGTTCACAGCAAACATCAGAATCTCAGTGATCTCAGTGATGATGGTATGAATGTTGGTGCCAGACGAGCTGGTTTGAGAATTTTAGAGGCTGATCTGGGATTTTCACAGACAGCAATCTCTTGAGTTTACACAGAATGGTGGAGAAAAACAAACACCTTGTTGATGAGAGAGGACAGAGGAGAATGGACAGACTGGTTCGAGCTGACAGCAAGGCTATGGTAATGATAATTCTTTACAAGTGTGGGGAGCAGAAAACCCTCTTGCAACATACAATACGTCTAACCAAATGAGGTGGATAAGCTACAACCATATTAGGTTCCACTCCTGTCTGTGAGCCAAGAACAGGAACCTGAGGCTAGAGTGGGCGTGGACTCACTGGAACTGGACAGTTGAAGCATGGAAAAACATTGCCTGATTTGATGAATCTTGATTTCTGTTGTGACATGTAGATTATAGGGTCAGACATTGGCATCAGCAGCATGAACCTGCCTTGTGTCAACAGTCCAGACTGCTGCTGGTGGTATAATGTTCTGTGGAACTATAGAACCGCGTGTGTGTGTGTGTGTGTGTGTGTGTGTGTGTGTGTGTGTGTGTGTGTGTGTGTACTGTTTGTTTCCATCCTTCATCGACTACACCCACCTTGCCACAAGTGTTTTTCCTAAAAATGTTTGTAGTAGGACAAAAATAGAAAGAATATGGCACAGTCATTCTACCTAGAGTACGCCAATCATCAGAAGTCAGTGACTGGGCAAGAGTCCATTAGTCAGTGAAGCGCTAACAAATTCTGAGAAATTAATCAGTGTAAATTCTACACTTTACATTCTTGCACATTTAAAAACTTTCTGCATTCCTCAAAATATGCATACCTGATCTCTAAAAACATTTCAGAATATTCCTTTTGGAATATTTGGAATTCCTTCATCACCACCCACCATTTTTTGGGGTTGCCACATTTAAATGAGTTAAGTAACAAATTATGTTTTGTAAAATATATTTCAGATATGTTTCACATTCTAGACCCGGGCTTCCAGAAAAGTACTGTAAACACATAACGTAACACATAATCCAGTACGATGAAATTCTTTGCTTGGAATTGTAGGTTGCAGAGTATAAATGATTAAACTTTGGGTTGTTAAGCTTCCTATGATTTTGTTTTGAAAGTTCAGTTCCATATAGTAGACAAACATCTGCTTCTGTTTGAATCAAATAACCAAATATTTTATTTTTTTCTGTATATGAGCCAGACTGAGACAGATTCTAAAAAGATTGTATCAATCTCCCCAAGCCACACTGGATAATCAAATCCCTTCCTTATACTTTCCACCATAACAGCATTCAAAAGCACTACAGCTGGAAAGAAAAACACAGAAAGATACTGAGCAAGTCATATGATTATCACTCTTTAGCTCTTGTTTAGTTTGTCTATGTATACCCCTCTGTTTCTTTGTAAAATCTTATAGTGCATTTCTAGCATCCAAGCCTTGTTTTCTACAATCCCAATTCTAAAAAAATTGTGACGCTGTGTAAAATGTAAATAAAAACATAATGCAATGATTTGCAAATCTCATAAACCCATATTTTATTCACAAAAGAACATAGAATACATCAAATGTTTAAACTGAGGAAATGTACCATTTTAAGGGAAAAATAAGGTCATTTTGAATATGATGGCAGCAACACATCTAAAAAAAGTTGGGACAGGACCATGTTTACCACTGTGTGGTATCCCCTCTTCTTTTAACAACAGTCTGTGTAAGTCTGGGAACTGAGCAGACCAGTTGCTAGAGTTTTGGGAGAGGAAGGTTGTCTCATTTGTGTCTGATACAGAATCCTAGCTGCTCAACAGTCCTCTGTCTTCTTTGTCGAATTTTTCATTTCAGGAAGCACCAAATGTTTTCAATTGGTGAAAGGTCTGGACGGCAGGCATTTGTGTATCATACATTATATCAAATAATTATTTTAAATAGGACACCAAATTAATTAAGAAAACCATCCAATCCCTTATGGTTCATTTTCGACCCACTTTATGCATTTGTGTAGGCTTTTTGGTTCATGCATTCTAGGGTTAATAAGTCGCTTTAAGTATGATAGCCATGTTATATGGACTTTGATATGATATACTTATATATTGCAGACAGTAGTTTCTAATAAACATACTGGTTTATTGTATAAACACGACACTCTCTTTAACCACGTGCCAACTGTATGTGTCCGCCATATTGATGAGGGAAAGACCGCGCTGTAAACAAATACAAGTAAACGGAGGAGCTGTGGTTTTTCTGGATAATAATTTACATGATTTACCGGAGATGATAACGGCATCGTTTTCAAAAACTTGCCCTTTGAAACCCGTTTTCCAAAGTTTTCAGGCCCCGAAACGCCGTCGTCATGGAAACAAACAGCCAAACCGCATCAGAAGTTTTCGGTTTTTATTTGAAAACATTGTGGTGTAAACGGCCCCTTAACAACTACAGCAAAATACTGCTTTTATTGCTGAAGTCTTTCTGTAAACAAATAGAAATGAAATAGAATTTTTATGATTCACACTATATTACACTCCATTCTTCTTCTCAAAGACAACTCTATTTTGAAAAGAATTAAGGTGTTTTTATTATTTAAAAAAAAAAACAATTTCATGATACAGCTTATTATTAGAGCTGCAACTAACAATTATTTTCACAATCGATTAATTGGTCAATTATTTTGTCGATTAATCTGATGGGGGCGGGGCAAACTTTCAGTGCCTTCTTTTGTTTATTTAAAATAAAATCCACAAACTGAGTGTTACAAATATAAATTCAGACTAAAACTTTACACAGATGTTTGTCCAAAACAGAAAAGAACCCAATACACACACACACACACATATATATATATATATATATATATATATATATATATATATATATATATATATATATATATATATATATATATATATATATATATATATATATATATATATATATATATATAATTTAGGACTGTAGTTTAATTCGGTGCTTTTTGTGAATCCATAAAAAAAATAATGCATAAGTACTTATATAATATAAATGTAAACTAACTATATAAGATAAATATATATAAACATTTATAAATAGTTAGATAGATAGCATTATTTTTTATGGATGCACAAAAAGCACAGAATTAAAGTCCAGTCCTAAATGAATAATAAAAACTCACTTTCACTGCACCTTGTGGTTTCTGTATCTCGGTGTCTTTAGACATGATTTTACTTTTGATCATAATGTGTGAATTAGACATTACAGATCTTACTCGCGCTACACTCTGTATCAGCGCGTCTACGCCGCGCATGACCAGCAACGCGCGTGACCAGTTACTAACACATCACTTCCGACAGAATTTACACTGCAAGCGCGCAGATACAGCATATAATGACAAACTTAAATTAAACTAAACCTTTGAGCAGCTTGCGACCGCATCACTATCATGCTTCTGTGCTCCACAAACTCCGCTTTATAAAGTTTATAAACCTTCTCAGAGGTGTTTAATCCCTGACTTAGAGGACACACACTTTCTTCCTCAGTCACGTGATGATTTCTCCTCCGTCTGATGGGGACTGAGGTCATGTTGGGAATAAAAGATAACGCTGACAGAAAGTAAACTGAAGAAAGTCAGTGTCGGTGACTCTGAGGCTAAAGCTAGCGGTGTCGCATTACGTGCGTGTGACGATTTGCTGACATTGCTCCTCTTCCGACTACCTGCTCAAGTGACGAGAGGTTAGGCTATGTCACGTTGTCATAAAGTGGTGTCGGTGCGGTTGTATCGGGGTAGTTTTACAAGTACGAGTACATGAACACAGTATCGGGCCGACACCTGAGTACTGGTATCGGCATCGGTGCATCCCTAACACACACACACACAGTTAAATTGGAGCAGTGAACCATAAGATCTTTGATGACGTCATGTACAGATCAGAGGTCTAGAACTCACTTTCTTTCTCTCCCTTGATAATCGTTGTTTTAATGTAATAATGTATACATTACATTTATCTCTGTAATCTTCTTCCCTATTTGTGGATATTCTCGAGTGAAATAGTCGAGGCCTTCTACAGAACATATTAAGCTACACAGGAGCAGTGATGAGAATAAACATGACTTTTGGTGCTCATGATTTAATATGGCAGTTTTATTATGAACCCACTACATTAGAGAAGGAAATACTGGATGTGAAGTGCAGTAGTGCTAGTGTGTGTGAATAGACGATCAGTTTAGATACTGACCCTGAACACTACTAACATGCAGTGCTTTCTTAGGGTGGTGATGAAGTTGGAGTTGAACCGGTAAGAAAGATATTAGAGAGAGGCTTCTTTACACTCCTGAGGATGTTCAATTAGAACCTGCACCAAACTCCCCTGATTCAAGTCATCAGCTAATTAAGCGGCCTGCACGAGCTGAGGTGGGTGCTTTAGAGCAGATAAAACACCAAATGTGTTAGATAAGAGTTCAGAGCCTGTGTTCTAGACACATGATTTAGAGTAGAGACTTGGGTCCTGAGCTTTGGAGTTATTCTGATTATAGGTTTCAGTGAGGAAGTGACTGAAATTAAGGAGAGGAACTGGGAATAAAGTTATAGTCTTTCTATAACAGAGTAAACAGGGAATAAGGCTATATTATTGTTATGGGGAAAAAATAAGCTCGTAGCAGTGTTGATGAAATACATGTACATGTCTGTTTTAGGCCCACTGCTCTTTACTTTATATATGCTACCCCTTGGTCAAATTATTCGTAAACATGGAATTAGCTTCCACTGTTATGCTGATGATACACAGTTGTATGTTTCAGCGAAGCCAGAGGACAGACAGAAGCTTAGTAAAGTTGAGGATTGTGTAAAGGACATTAGATGTTGGATGTTAACTAACTTCCTTCTGCTTAATTCTGATAAAACAGAAATACTTTTATTAGGCCCACGTGTAGCTAGAAGTATTCTTTCTGATCACATGGTTACTCTGGATGGACTTTCTGTTTCATCATGTACAGCAGTTAAAGACCTTGGAGTGATTATTGACTCCAGCCTATCATTTGATGCTCATGTAGATAATATTACTAGGATAGCCTTCTTTCATCTCAGAAACATTTCTAAAATAAGAAACATATTGTCACTACATGATGCGGAAATACTAGTTCATGCATTCGTCACCTCTAGATTAGATTACTGTAATGCCATACTGTCTAGATGTTCCAGTAGGAATATAAATAAGCTCCAATTAGTCCAGAATGCAGCTGCTAGAGTCCTAACTAGAACTAGAAGATACGACCATATCACACCGATTATTATCAATACTGCATTGGCTCCCAGTAAAATCTCACACTGATTATAAAATACTTTTATTGACCTATAAAGCACTAAATGGTCTCGCGCCACAATATCTAATGGACCTTTTGGTTTTATATGATCCGCCACGCCTACTTAGATCAAAAGATGCAGGCTATCTGACGGTACCTCGAATAGTGAAGGCTACAGCAGGGGGAAGAGCTTTCTCTTATAGAGTCCCACAGTTATGGAACAGTCTTCCTATTAGTGTTCGGGACTCAGACACAGTCTCAGTGTTTAAGTCTAAGCTTAAAACGTATTTTGTTTACTCAAGCCTACCCTGACTAGATTCTGTTCTACTAATTCGCAGTCATAATTATCTTTTTTCTCCCTCTCTCCTTTCGCCGAGCCCCCCACAAATTTATGGAGATACTAGAGATCCAGATCCTTTCTGCCTCTGGATGGAGCTCAGATCTTCTTTAATTCCAGACTACTGGGACTACGGCTGCTCCTAGCGCCATACAGACTTCATATGAATCCATAATGAACTTTTTCACACTATCTGTTGTTACCCAGATGAGGATGGGCTCCTTCTGAGTCGGGTTCCTCTCAAGGTTTCTTCCTCTTAAAACATCTTAGGGAGTTTTTCTTTGCCACCGTCGCCACTCAGTGGCTTGCTCAGTTGGGATAAATTCGCACCTTTAATATCTGTATACCATGTTGATATTTCTGTAAAGCTGCTTTGAGACAATGTCTATTGTAAAAAGCGCTACACAAATAAATTGAAATAAAAAGTCAAAAACTGCTAGAAAAAAACTCAGAACATTTGCTTAGCCTAATACTTTTTTTTCCATCTACACATAATTATTATTGTAGCAGCTGCTTTTGCAATAAAAAGGCTTAAAGTCGAGGCTCCCTGTATCTATGGAGAAAGAGGAGCAGTGCACCATTGACATCATGCACAGAGGTAGCATGAAGGTGTGACTGAGTTTTTAGAAATTATTTCCTAATCTTATGCTAATATGAATACTACAATAATAATAATAATAATAATAATAATAAGAAGAAGAAGAAGAAGAAGAAGAAGAAGAAGAAGAAGAAGAAGAAGAAGAAGAAAGGGTGATTAATAAAATAAAATAAATAAAATAGCAGCGCTGCGTGGTGTTCTGGATGGATCTTGACTGCCATCGTGTGGTCATGTTTAGGAAGTGCACCTTCCCCCAAACGTTGTTTAAAGCCGCAGATTATAAATCTATATTCCTGCTGAGTGTGTGTTTATGACCTGGATGTTGAGTTGCTTTTACACTTTCTACATAAGCAGCATTTCTGGCCTCTGTGAGCCCCAGGTGATGATCTTTTATTTTCAGATTCTTACTGAGGTGCTGTTTTCCACATGCAGTGCTTGGCTGTGTTGGAGGCCACCAAGAAAGACTTCCTGGCTGTCATGTGGAAGCTAAGTGGGCTGGGGTATGTTGTCCTCCATCAGCTGACCTAGCCAGAATGCTTGTCATGTTTTTATGTATTGATTTAATTTCTGTTAGACAGCCTCATGATTTACCAAACATGTTTTTTTCTTTTTTTTAGGTCAAAAGGGTTTCTGGCCATGGTGCTTGTGCTGCAGTGATCTTGTTCTCAATCACACTCCAACACAGGTAGCCATCTTCACCCTCTCCCAAGAGGTGATGGTACGACTCTGAATAAACACTCGATTATTATAAATAAAGTGTGACTGTGTCTTGTAGTCCACCCACCAACCTTTTTCTGTTCAGTGGTTTGACTTGTGCTACACAGAGGTGAGTCCAGTTATGCTGCAAGAAGTGTAAGTATGATGGGGTTGACGAGTAGGAGGAGAGGTTCTTCCTGTGCAAGGTGCTGCTCTCTCTTCTTTCAACATAGCTCCTGGTCTCAGAACAGGTTTAGTTCATCGTTGCTGGTGTTGTGTAGAGGATGTTATATTGTGAAAGTCACAACTATCCCCGCTCAAGGTCTTGTGAAATATTTGACCTTATTTGTGACTATATTCACCATGATACTTTCAGCGGTTACTACATTAGTGTCCTTAATTTTTTACTATTTAAAGATTGTTTAAAAGTTTATTACAGGCTCAATGAATGTTCTTCTCCTTCACTAGAAGATAAAGGCCCGGTTTCGCAGACAGGGTTTACATTAAGCCAGGATTAGGCCTTCGATCAATTAGGACATTTCAGTAGCTTTTATAAACGTGTCTTTAGAAAAAAATATTTCTGGTGCACATCCTGAGATAAAACAATGGCACTGACGTGTTTTAAGATCCGTCCGTGCAAGTAGCTTTCAGTTAAAACAGCTCAAACATACATTTTAGTCTGGGACTAGGCTTAGGTCTTGTCTGTGAAACCAGGGGGAAAAAGAAGGGTGTGCTTTATTATGCTCTCTGCAGAATATGACAGAAGAAATGTGACTCACACCTGTAACTATAAAAAGCAGGTAGAACTGCAGTTAGCATGAAACCTCAAATGTGTAGCTGGGCTGGAAATTTATTTTTGTATGCATGTATAATATTTTTTCTCTTACAGATGGACCAGCAAACAGATTTAAAGGCTGTTGTGAATGATGGGTTACAGAAATGTCTTCCTGTGTTTATTATTATTTGAAGTTATATATTCTGATTTGTAAGCAAGATTATGAAGTCTCCTTTTGCTAATCATTTTAGAGCATTATTAAAAAGTCCATGTACACAATGTTTATCCCGAGTGCCTTTTTGATGTATTTTATTATCCTGCACAAAGCAAAAACACAATTTGTGTGTAGATGCCCCTCGTAAATATTAACATAGTAAGAGCAAATGGACAAGTGAAACTAATCAATATAAAATCTCTAAAGAAGGGCATGATGGTACTGATTTTCTTTTTACACACATGGTATGCACGTACTTGGAGTAAATTTTAATGAACAGAATATGGGTTCTATTCAGTACTTGACAAATGATTCAGTGCGGATTAAATGTGAACAAATGAGCCATGAATGTATCCGTGTTCTATATAATATCATTTTTAAGTGGATTTTTACATGACCTTAAAACCCCAGCCAGGCTGCATTACAGGGTCTATTTAAACTTCACATCACTGTCCCATCTAGTGCCTATTAATGCTGTTCAACCCTGATGGTTTCACCTGGAATATCCTGTGTTCATTCATTCCGTACAAAGACAAATATCACAAATAAATTCAGTTGTCATCTCTTAAGTATTTAAGTATTATGGTTTATATGGTCGAGAGAATAAAGAAAAATCTCAAACATTTAGCAACGTTTTGAATGAAAAGTTTAAGGTTGTGAATTACACATCTAAAATTACTCCTTTTTTATCTCCCAAAACCATGTGGAATAATGTTATGATACTTGACAAGACCAAAATTTAACTTTTTAGCTATAACCAAAAAACATGTTTGGCAAAAAAAAAAAACAACGCAACACCAAAAGAGCACCATCCCCACAGGGAAGCATTGAGCTTTGGAGTGTTTTTTCTTCAGCTGGACCTGGGCTTTAATCAGGATGGAGGGAATAATGAATAACTCCAAATATCAGTCAATTTTGGTACAAAACATTAAGGCTTCTGCTACAACACTTAAGATGAAGAGAAATTTCACCTTTCAGCATGTTAACGACCAAGCAAACCTCCAGATCAACAAACGAATGACTTCACCAAAACAAGTTCAAGCTTTTGGAATGGCCCAGTCAGAGTCCAGACCTAAATCCAATCATAAATCTGGGGGGTTTCCCGTAGAGGGCTGTGCACAGGAGATGTCCAGCCAATCTGACGGAGTTAGAATGCTTTTGCAAGGAAGAATGGCAAAATATTGCTAAATCAAGACGCTCCAAACTGATCTACTCTTATCCAAAAAGATGAGATGCTGTGATAAAATTTAAATGTGTTTAAGGGTGTGCACACTTATGCAATCAGGTTATTGTAAATAATTTATCTATTTTACATTGTACATTATTTATTTATTATAAAATGATTCTTATTGTTTTTCACTTTAAGTAATCAATCTCAGTCGACATTATTCCCCTGTTTCTTAAGATGTTTCATAAAAACACAATTTAATGCACATAAATCCCATCAATTTATTGTGTAGTCATAGTTTTGAGTTGTTTTATGCAACCCTTCAGGCATCCATTATATCCTTCACTTCACTTTATTTAACTTTCTCCATGCTGTCTGGAATTACTGAAGACTATTTGGTCATTTGTGACATATAGGAAAATGATTCGATTATAAACATCTGTGCATGACTTGAACTTTATGCTCATTTTGTTATGGTAGACCATCTTATGTATACATGATGAATACCTGTGATGTATTAGTCTTGGGAACATTATAACCATATGGAGAAAAAAACAACTAGCCAAAGTACATATACATAATATTTACATTTAATAGGATGTCACATGAGCAATGTTATTTCTATCGAGCAGTTCTACTGCATGGTTTTAGTAGCAAAAGTTTTGACTTTCAGTTAAATAATACTGCTAGTATATAATAGAATATGGAATATGAGACTATATGCTGATTGTTATGATAGGTCAGTCTGCTCAGTGTAATAGTATAACACACCTGATATGGAGATAAATGCTCTGCTAAATACTTCACTGGACAGATACTTAAACCCAGAGTTTACACTTTTGAGGTTTTTTGTTTGTTTGTGTGTAAGTGATTTTCAGTCAAGTCTAAAATTCACAAGTGCTCTGTCTTCTTTAATACACTTCACACAACACTTTAGCTTGTTTGCAAGTACTAATATTCAAACAGGTTCTTTTTTTTTTTTTTTTTTTTTTTTTTAGAGCAGGACACATAGATCCACCCATTTTTCCTACACAGAGTCAAGACTCACAGGGGACTCAGGGCACAAGGTGGGGGGACACCCAGGACAGGGTGCCAACCCATTGCAGGGCACAATTGCACACATTTTTTAGAGATACCAATCGGCCTACAACGCATGTCTTTGGACTGTGGGAGGAAACCAGAGTACCCGGATGAAACCCCCTGAAGCACGATGAGAACTACGATGCAGGGCAGAGGCAGGAATTGAACCTCCAAAACTGGAGGTGCAAGGCAAACATGATAACGTACGTGCAGCAATTGCCTTGGGCCCCGAGCTAGCAAGGGCCCCCAAAATGCTGCATAAACTTATAGTTAAGAAAGTTTTATTTTTACTTTTTGCTAATTAATTGTGTTTTTTTCTAAAATGCCATCAGAATGCTTACTTCATGAGTGGCGTATTGTGGACCAGGTGTGGTGGTCCACTCGGGGCCAGAAAGTCCAGGGCCACTTTTAGGCCCCGTACACGCCTGATTATTGCTGTTAATGCTAAATAACATAAGCTGAAATTTTAAATATTGATGTTAAAACACTGAAATGAGGGCCCCATCCCTATATTTTGTCTAGGATCCGACAAATCACTAAATCTGTCCTTGTGCTAGCCACTACACCACCACATAGGACACAAGTTTTATTTTATACATTTACAAAATATATAATTTATTTTCAAAAAAAAATTTATGAGTTGCATTTTTAAGCTATAATATTTGTGATTTTATGTGAAACTATTATAAACAGGTGTCACTCAAGTGAATTAAATGATGTAGATAATGACTGAATCCTACTCTATGGACCCTTAGTCTCTGTATAAGAGGATTTCACTGGGGATGAAGTAATAGATTTAAACTCTATGTAGAGCGCTCTCTCGTGGCTCCACCCACCACGCACGTTCGAACCAATCATATTATCCTCTCTGGCGTTCATGGGCGTGACTAACCGCGTCTGTCTGTTAAAGGTAGCAGGTTGTACATGGCGAGCGGGTTACTCACTGAGGGTTGGTGATTGGTGTAATGGAAGCCGTCTCTGAACCGCATTTAATGACGGAGAACTACAGGAGTGGAGAGAAAACGCAGCACTGAGCAACTTGTAGACTTCACACCCGACTGTAGGTGGCTAGGTGAACGCGTTTGGCCTTATTTATTCACTAAGCTGCTAGCTTGTTAGCTCTGCGGCTGTTTTCGTATAAAGTACTAACCTGAGTTAACTCGGTGGGAGTTTATTTAGCGCCGGATAAACGGTGAACTAGTTAGTTTAGTAAATCTGACGCTTCTCGGGAACTTGTAGTTTATCCGCCTCACTGGCTGGGTGACGCAGAGAGCAACTGTTTACCGAGTGACTTTATTTTCAGTGCTTTTTGAACTGTCTCTCAGCCCTAAGTAGTTCCGCGGTATTTGTGTGGAATTGGGATGAACGTCTAGTTAAAGGGTTGATGTCTCGCTGACGCAGTGATTTGTTCTTTAGGAGTGTTTTTCTCTTGAACAGCTCTCCGTGTGGAGACTTGAGATAGTTCTGTAGTCACAGGTGCACAAATCAGTCACACAGCTCCAGCTCCACCTGCGCCTCTCGCAGGGAAACGGTTTCTGTGCACTGGCTCCGTCCCAAATCACCTTGTATGGAATGTCTATCTCTAGTGCACTAGGTGCGGTAGAGACTCCATTCGTTCAGACCGTGTGTAGTGTACCTAGATACGCAGTCGTGCAGGATTTGGGCACAGGCCACGCTAATGAAACATCATCCATTTCAAGTCAAGTTGCTATTGTTAAACACTTCACTAAAACCTGTATGGAAACGTTGCTGTTCAGTTGTTCTATAAGCGCAATTTCAACCAAATACAGTGGAGTTTAAAAGTTTGTACCCCCTTTTGGTTTCTTTTGGACGGAAGGGTGTTAAATGTCCTAAACACTACAAAATTTGACTGCAAGTAGAAGTTAATTTTATTAGCAGACTCAGATATCCATGTTAATATTTTCAATACTGATCATTAGTGTTAAATGACTTGATGATTTTGTGGTCAGTAAACCGTTTTTGCGTTGATTTTGATGTATGTTTTGGATCACTGTCCTGCTGGAAGATCCAACCACGGCACATTTTAATCTTTCTGGCAGAGGCAGTCAGGTTTTTATTTAATATCCATGTATCCTAACAATATGTCCAGGTCCTCTGGCAGAAAAACATTCCCAAAACATTAAAGATCCACCACCATATTTAACCGTGGGCATGAGGTACTTTTCCATATGGCTACCTATCTGTGTGCTTCAAAACCACCTCTGGTGTTTATTACCAAAAAGCTCTATTTTGGTTTCATCTGACCATAGAACCCGATCCCATTTGAAGTTCCAGTAGTGTCTGGCCAACTGAAGACACCTGAGTGTGTTTTTGGATGAGAGTAGAGGCTTTTTTCTTGAAACCCTTCCAACAACTTGTGGTGATGTAGGTGACTTCATATTGTAGTTTTGGAGACTTTCTGACCCCAAGACACAACTAACTCCTGCAATTCTCCAGCTGTGATCCTTGGAGATGTTTTGTCCACTCGAACCGTCCTCTTCAGTGTGTTGAGACGATATAGACACGCGTCCAATTCCAGGTTAATTCATAACATTTCCAGTTGACTGGAACTTCTTAATTATTGTCCTGATGGTGGAAATGAGCATTTTAGATGCTTGTGCTATTTTCTTATAGACACTTCCCATTTTGTGAAGCTCAACAACCTTTTGCTGCACATCACAGCTACAGTGGTGCTTGAAAGTTTGTGAACCCTTTAGAGTTTCCTATATTTCTACATAAATAACAAGATTTTCAGACAAGTCCTAAAACTACTCAGAGAACCCATTTAAACAAACGTGACACATGTTATACTTGGTCATTTATTTATTGCAGAAAATAATCCAATATTACATATCTGGGAGTGTCAAAAGTATGTGAACCTTTTGCCTTCAGTATCTGATCTGACCCCCTTGTGCAGCAAGAACTGCAACTAATCATTTCCAGTAACTGTTTATTAGTCCTGCACATAGGCTTGGACTTCAGTTTTGGCCATTCAAACCAATAACTTTATTGTTCTTTAACCATTCTTTGTTTTGGGCCATTGTCTTATTGCATGCCCCACTTTCTCTTGAGATTCAGTTCAGTTCCTGGGTTCATTCTTGCCCTGCGTTTGGGGAACTCACCACTACACTAATTATAATCTTTCAGATAGCTTGGAGATTTAGTACGTGTAGACCTTCTCAACTCGGGGTTTTCCATCCCAAGGAAAGTTTCTGATGCAGCCACTTCAGAAGTTCCTCCCAGTTTTTGTTTGTGACTTTCCTCAGAGAATGAAGAACCTGAGTCTTTTGTAGAATGCGCTGGAATGGCAACATCTGGCCGTGAAGTGTCTTACAGCTCTGGTGCTACGGATGTTGCATTGTGCCCATCTCTCACCTGATCAATATGTCAGTGCACTACTTGCCCACTTCCCAATGCTACTGTGCACCATACAGGACCAGTCTTTTTCTGAACTGTTCCTGGAATAAAAGTAGGTCCAGAGCTGAAGTTCCTAGTATACACTGGGTCACCCACCACAAGATATCTTTCCTTTGCATGTTGGTCATGGTACCATTTTTCTCAATTATTTGTATCTCAATGAGACCCTGTGTAGACCAGTTTCCTTCCACACAGCTGATTAGCGGCTGATTTGCCAGTGGTCGACTGTGGCGTCGTTCGGTAACTGAACAGCACTTTGCCTAGCTTTTTCAATGGACTCTCCAGCACTCTTTTCATCAGGGTTTTGAATGTTTGAACGGCCCTTTCAGCCAGACCACTGGAAGATGCATGGTAGGGTGCTGTGCTTGTGTTTAATTCCGTTTCTTTCCATAAACTCTTGGAATTCAGCACTGGTAAAAAAAACAAAAAAACTGCTATGGTCTGACATCACTACTTCTGGTATCCTGTGTTGGCTAAAGGTTTGTCTTAAGCACTGAATGGTAACTGTGGATGTAGACTTGATTAACAGATAAGCCTCTATCCATTTTGAGAATGCTTCTACCACGATCAAGAACATTCTACCCATCCACGGTGCACCGTAATCAATGTGAATCCTTCTCCATGGTTGCTCTGGTATCTCTCATGCATGCAGTGGCGCGTTTGCCGGAGCGTTTCTGTTTTCCTGATAGACTGCACACGATTTGACCAATGCTTCCAGCTCTGCATCCAAGTGTGGCAACCACATATAGCTACGCACCAGGCCTTTCATCCTGGTAATTCCTGGATGGGTTTCGTGTAGATGTCTTAGAAGAGCCGCACGCTGCGGAGGTGGAACCACTACGCGAGTCCCCATAAAACTAAGCTTCCCTGTATGCAGAGTTCATCCTATTTCCTTACATATTAGGGATGTCATGATACCAAAAATCTAGTCGTTGGTAACGATACCACCAAAAGTACACATGCTCAGTACCATGGTGTGATTTTTTTTTTTTTTTTTTTTTTAAAAACCCAGAGAATTAAAAAAAAAAAACCTATAAAATTAAAAACTCCTGGAGGGCATCCTCCTCTGGCTGATACTGGGGGGGGGGGGGGGGGGGGGGGGGGGGGAGAGAGAGAGAGAGAGAGAGAGAGAGAGAGAGAGAGAGAGAGAGATTTTAGTTCAAACACTGTCTGACCATGACTAATAAGTGCTAAGGTGCACTCCTGAACACACACACACCCCTTATACTCTGAATGCAGGCATTAGTTTAAATTCACTGATACGGTGTCAGGATAAAAAGATTTATTAAAAGCATGAACATGTGAATAATTATTAGTGACATTATGCTACATTTAGCTGACAGGACACGGGCTGAATGGAGATGCATGGTGGTCCATTAGGAGGTAGTTTATAACATTGCAATGCGTTAGCGTTTAACAAATAACTGGATATCGCAAACATTACATGGAACATAATGTTAGCTGATTTCACGGCTACAATGCCAGCTGTCTCAAACATAATATAGGACCTGTCTTTCGACTGTAATCCTATGGCATTAATTTTGTGACCTAAAAATATCTCTACTTCTCCCAAGGACTCGCACTTGCTCCTTCTTTGCCTCAGTCCACTCTTTTCTATCCTACTTAGTACCTCATCCAAGTTCTGCAGATGTTCATTAGCCCCTGAGACTAGAATGCAATCCAGATAAACTGTGACGCGTTTGATGTCTTGCAGAATCCCTTCTATTGTGTGCTGGAAGATTGCTGGACTTGAAGCAACTCCAAATGGTGGCCTGTTGTAAGTACATAATCCCTTGTGCATGTTGATTGTAACATACTTATTGGAATTTTTGTACAGTATTATCTTCTGATGCGCATGGGTCATGTCCAGTTGGGAAATTCTTTCCTCCTGCCGACTGAGCAAATAAATCTTCTACCTTGGGAATTGGATACTGTTCCACACTAGAGCTGGATTTACTGCGAATTTATAATCCCTACAAATTGGGGTAGAACCATCAGTTCTCTGACTGGAACAATGGGAGCTGCCCACTCTGCAAACTGCATTGGTTCAATGATCTTGTCTTCCACCAGCCTCTGGAGTTCTCTCTCCAGTAGTGGACCCAACTCTTCTTTGAACACTTTGGATTGTCTCTCCAATACGTTAGCCAATTTATGACCTGGTACATTTGCTACTGTATTTACCAGCTGAGGCAACAAATGATTTCTGTAGCCCCCCCAACCCCCCCCCCCCCCCCCCCCCCCATCTTTGAATGTTGAATGTTTGAATTTTACCAAAATGAAGCTCGTTTAACCGCATGTTTATTCCTTACATAATACATATTAAACGCAAAGCATGTAGGGGTTCTACATGCATATAGTATTTGCACAATCAATAACCTATTCGAGTAATACATTGTCGTATATAAACTTGATTTTGTGTTTGTGTCTGCAGTGTCCAAAGCCCAGGCTGACCCCCCACCCCTTCAACCTTTGCAGCAATGCTGGCAGCACTATTTCCCAAAGACAACCTCTGGATATGACGCTGAGCACGTGCAATCAACTTCTTCTTTGGTCGACCATGGCGAGGCCTGTTCTGAGTGGAACCTGTCCTGTTAAACCGCTGTATGGTCTGGGCCACCGTGCTGCAGCTCAGTGTCAGGGTCTTGGTAATCTTCTTAAAGCCTAGGCCATTTTTATGTAGAGCAACAATTCTTTTTTTTCACATCCTCAGAGAGTTCTTTGCCTTGAGGTGCCATGTTGAACTTCCAGTGACCAGTATGAGGGAGTGTGAGAGTGATGACACCAAATTTTACACACCTGCTCCCCATTCACACCTGAGACCTTGTAACACTAACAAGTCACATGACCCCGGGGAGGGAAAATGGCTAATTAGGCCCGATTTGGACATTTTTACTTGGGGGTGTACTCACTTTTGTTGCCAGCGGTTTAGACATTGTGTGTTGAGTTATTTTGAGGGGACAGCAAATTTACACTGTTACACAAGCTGTACACTCACTACTTTACACTGTAGCAAAGTGTCATTTCTTCAGTGTTGTCACATGAAAAGATATCATCAAATATTTACAAAAATGTGAGGGGAGTTCTCACTTTATTGTGAAATACTGTACATCTTTTTATTTACTTTAATATTTATTCATTGTGTGTGTGTGTTTGTTTTTATATATATATATATGAGAGAGAGAGAGAGAGAGAGAGAGAGAGAGAGAGAGAGAGAGAGAGAGAGAGAGAGAGAGAAAGCAAGCAAGCAAGCAACGGTTGCGTGTTCAAATCACGTCGGGGTCATTCAATGCACTGGGGTGAGATCTACCATTTGATCTTGAAAATCACTCTCACCTAGTAACCATTAGTAACTTGACTACCTGCTGAATGTTTACCCTTAGTTTGCCCATTTTGCTTGCTGAACAAAACATGCTGGAAAGAGGCACCTTAGATGGTTTCACTGGACCTCTCAGAGGATCTGGAGGGTATTACAACACCCAAACAGGGACTTGAACCCTGGACCCTCAGATTAAAAGTCTGACGCTCTACCGACTGAGCTATCTGAGCTCGATGAGAGAGCGCGCACTTTACCCTTGAGCTTGTAGGTCAGGCCTGTGGACGCTCTAGTTCAACGGTTCTCACAGACATAAATGGTGCTCAGCCCTTGGCTTGGAAAGGGCCCATCCCATCTGGTTCTCATGGCTTTCTACAAACTATTAACACAGCTCAGCACCACTATTCAAGGATACAAACCAACAGGGTTCAACCACAGCTCTGTCCTTCATACTTCTTTACCCACTGTCTGCCTGCAGTCTGAGACATACAAAGAGACAAGGTTCTTGTGAAACCTGTAAAATGGTGACGTTAACCAAGAGAATGTTGAACTTTGGTCCTATCTGTTATGTTGGCCAGTTTCTAAGTTGAGATCAACTTAACCCCAGTGCTTTCTGTTTAACGACCTTGTTCGTATTTTTGTTTACAACTAGCACACTTTTGACCAGCATGTCGCTTGGAAATCGTTACCAGCATAACTCTTATTCGTAAGGCGCACTCTGAAGGCTTGTCTTGGTTCAAGGAATGCCTTCGTGTCATGGTATGAGAACAAGTAGAATAGCATCAGCATTTTTAATTAAACTTGGCTTTTCTGCACAAGGAGACCAAAATTTCTAACAAACACGTTAATTCCACACCACAAACTGACGTGTAATCTTGGCTCTGTATGCCTCGCAAAAAGCAGGTTTACGCCACCTTTGCCACTGATTGCCCATCGTCTGACACGTATAATGACACAAAGGCCTCGTACAAATGGTAAATGTGTGAAGTTACCCAGAAGAAGGCTGAACCATGGTTCTATCGCATAGGCAGTTGAGTCCCTGAGTTGCGCTTCAGGTATAAGTTGTCCACGCTTCACTCTCACGCACTGGGGTGAGATCTACCATTTGATCTTGAAAATCTCCCTTAATGTTCAGGGAAGGGAAACCTGGCAGGTTATCCCTTTAAAGGGCTCGTGCCCTGTCCTCTGAAAGAGCTCTTGCCCAGATGTCAGACACTAGTCGCAACAGTCACAGCCCACCACCTGTCTCCGAGTTCCAATGCGTCTTGATCGCCACGCCGATGAACAAGTATGCCTTGCACCACGATGCGCTATAGGCTTCGAGCTGGGACCTCGTGGCGCAACGGTACTGCGTCTGACTTCAGATCAGAAGGTTGCGTGTTCAAATCACATCGGGGTCATTCAATGTGCTCTTTTTCACACAGACCCATGATTTTCTGCGCAGTCTAATAAGGATGCTGTTATATGGACTCCAATCTCTATGATGACCACCCATGTCTTTGTCAACTTCATGCTAAAAGGTAACAAAGCTTATGTAGCAACACTCTCACCTAGTAACCATTAGTAACTTGACAACCTGCTGAATGTTTACCCTTAGTTTGCCCATTTTGCTTGCTGAACAAAACATGCTGGAAAGAGGCACCTTAGATGGTTTCACTGGACCTCTCAGAGGATCTGGAGGGTACTACAACACCCAAACAGGGACTTGAACCCTGGACCCTCAGATTAAAAGTCTGATGCTCTACCGACTGAGCTATCTGGGCTCAAGAAGTGAAAGCGCACTTTACCCTCGAGCTTGTAGGTCAGGCCTGTGGACGCTCTAGTTCAACGGTTCTCACAGACATAAATGGTGCTCAGCCCTTGGCTTGGAAAGGGCCCATCCCATCTGGTTCTCATGGCTTTCTACAAACTATTAACACAGCTCAGCACCACTATTCAAGGATACAAACCAACAGGGTTCAACCACGGCTCTGTCCTTCATACTTCTTTACCCACTGACTGCCTGCAGTCTGAGACATACAAAGAGACAAGGTTCTTGTGAAACCTGTAAAATGGTGACGTTAACCAAGAGAATGTTGAACTTTGGTCCTATCTGTTATGTTGGCCAGTTTCTAAGTTGAGATCAACTTAACCCCAGTGCTTTCTGTTTAACGACCTTGTTCGTATTTTTGTTTACAACTAGCACACTTTTGACCAGCATGTCGCTTGGAAATCGTTACCAGCATAACTCTTATTCGTAAGGCTCACTCTGGAGGCTTGTCTTGGTTCAAGGAATGCCTTCGTGTCATGGTATGAGAACAAGTAGAATAGCATCAGCATTTTTAATTAAACTTGGCTTTTCTGCACAAGGAGACCAAAATTTCTAACAAACACGTTAATTCCACACCACAAACTGACGTGTAATCTTGGCTCTGTATGCCTCGCAAAAAGCAGGTTTACGCCACCTTTGCCACTGATTGCCCATCGTCTGACACGTATAATGACACAAAGGCCTCGTACAAATGGTAAATGTGTGAAGTTACCCAGAAGAAGGCTGAACCATGGTTCTATCGCATAGGCAGTTGAGTCCCTGAGTTGCGCTTCAGGTATAAGTTGTCCACGCTTCACTCTCACGCACTGGGGTGAGATCTACCATTTGATCTTGAAAATCTCCCTTAATGTTCAGGGAAGGGAAACCTGGCAGGTTATCCCTTTAAAGGGCTCGTGCCCTGTCCTCTGAAAGAGCTCTTGCCCAGATGTCAGACACTAGTCGCAACAGTCACAGCCCACCACCTGTCTCCGAGTTCCAATGCGTCTTGATCGCCACGCCGATGAACAAGTATGCCTTGCACCACGATGCGCTATAGGCTTCGAGCTGGGACCTCGTGGCGCAACGGTACTGCGTCTGACTTCAGATCAGAAGGTTGCGTGTTCAAATCACATCGGGGTCATTCAATGTGCTCTTTTTCACACAGACCCATGATTTTCTGCGCAGTCTAATAAGGATGCTGTTATATGGACTCCAATCTCTATGATGACCACCCATGTCTTTGTCAACTTCATGCTAAAAGGTAACAAAGCTTATGTAGCAACACTCTCACCTAGTAACCATTAGTAACTTGACAACCTGCTGAATGTTTACCCTTAGTTTGCCCATTTTGCTTGCTGAACAAAACATGCTGGAAAGAGGCACCTTAGATGGTTTCACTGGACCTCTCAGAGGATCTGGAGGGTACTACAACACCCAAACAGGGACTTGAACCCTGGACCCTCAGATTAAAAGTCTGATGCTCTACCGACTGAGCTATCTGGGCTCAAGAAGTGAAAGCGCACTTTACCCTCGAGCTTGTAGGTCAGGCCTGTGGACGCTCTAGTTCAACGGTTCTCACAGACATAAATGGTGCTCAGCCCTTGGCTTGGAAAGGGCCCATCCCATCTGGTTCTCATGGCTTTCTACAAACTATTAACACAGCTCAGCACCACTATTCAAGGATACAAACCAACAGGGTTCAACCACGGCTCTGTCCTTCATACTTCTTTACCCACTGACTGCCTGCAGTCTGAGACATACAAAGAGACAAGGTTCTTGTGAAACCTGTAAAATGGTGACGTTAACCAAGAGAATGTTGAACTTTGGTCCTATCTGTTATGTTGGCCAGTTTCTAAGTTGAGATCAACTTAACCCCAGTGCTTTCTGTTTAACGACCTTGTTCGTATTTTTGTTTACAACTAGCACACTTTTGACCAGCATGTCGCTTGGAAATCGTTACCAGCATAACTCTTATTCGTAAGGCTCACTCTGGAGGCTTGTCTTGGTTCAAGGAATGCCTTCGTGTCATGGTATGAGAACAAGTAGAATAGCATCAGCATTTTTAATTAAACTTGGCTTTTCTGCACAAGGAGACCAAAATTTCTAACAAACACGTTAATTCCACACCACAAACTGACGTGTAATCTTGGCTCTGTATGCCTCGCAAAAAGCAGGTTTACGCCACCTTTGCCACTGATTGCCCATCGTCTGACACGTATAATGACACAAAGGCCTCGTACAAATGGTAAATGTGTGAAGTTACCCAGAAGAAGGCTGAACCATGGTTCTTTCGCATAGGCAGTTGAGTCCCTGAGTTGCGCTTCAGGTATAAGTTGTCCGCGCTTCACTCTCACGCACTGGGGTGAGATCTACCATTTGATCTTGAAAATCTCCCTTAATGTCCAGGGAAGGGAAACCAGGCAGGTTATGCCTTTAAAGGGCTCGTGCCTTGTCCTCTGAAAGAGCTCTTGCCCAGATGTCAGACACTAGTCGCAACAGTCACAGCCCACCACCTGTCTCCGAGTTCCAATGCGTCTTGATCGCCACGCCGATGAACAAGTATGCCTTGCACCACGATGCGCTATAGGCTTCGAGCTGGGACCTCGTGGCGCAACGGTACTGCGTCTGGCTCCAGATCAGAAGGTTGCGTGTTCAAATCACGTTGGGGTCATTCAATGTGCTCTTTTTCACACAGACCCATGATTTTCTGCGCAGTCTAATAAGGATGCTGTTATATGGACTCCAATCTCTATGATGACCACCCATGTCTTTGTCAACTTCATGCTAAAAGGTAACAAAGCTTAGGTAGCAACACTCTCACCTAGTAACCATTAGTAACTTGACAACCTGCTGAATGTTTACCCTTAGTTTGCCCATTTTGCTTGCTGAACAAAACATGCTGGAAAGAGGCACCTTAGATGGTTTCACTGGACCTCTCAGAGGATCTGGAGGGTACTACAACACCCAAACAGGCACTTGAACCCTGGACCCTCAGATTAAAAGTCTGATGCTCTACCGACTGAGCTATCTGGGCTCGAGAAGAGAGAGAGCGCACTTTACCCTCGAGCTTGTAGGTCAGGCCTGTGGACGCTCTAGTTCAACGGTTCTCACAGACATAAATGGTGCTCAGCCCTTGGCTTGGAAAGGGCCCATCCCATCTGGTTCTCATGGCTTTCTACAAACTATTAACACAGCTCAGCACCACTATTCAAGGATACAAACCAACAGGGTTCAACCACGGGTCTGTCCTTCATACTTCTTTACCCACTGACTGCCTGCAGTCTGAGACATACAAAGAGACAAGGTTCTTGTGAAACCTGTAAAATGGTGACGTTAACCAAGAGAATGTTGAACTTTGGTCCTATCTATTATGTTGGCCAGTTTCTAAGTTGAGATCAACTTAACCCCAGTGCTTTCTGTTTAACGACCTTGTTCGTATTTTTGTTTACAACTAGCACACTTTTGACCAGCATGTCGCTTGGAAATCGTTACCAGCATAACTCTTATTCGTAAGGCTCACTCTGGAGGCTTGTCTTGGTTCAAGGAATGCCTTCGTGTCATGGTATGAGAACAAGTAGAATAGCATCAGCATTTTTAATTAAACTTGGCTTTTCTGCACAAGGAGACCAAAATTTCTAACAAACACGTTAATTCCACACCACAAACTGACGTGTAATCTTGGCTCTGTATGCCTCGCAAAAAGCAGGTTTACGCCACCTTTGCCACTGATTGCCCATCGTCTGACACGTATAATGACACAAAGGCCTCGTACAAATGGTAAATGTGTGAAGTTACCCAGAAGAAGGCTGAACCATGGTTCTATCGCATAGGCAGTTGAGTCCCTGAGTTGCGCTTCAGGTATAAGTTGTCCGCGCTTCACTCTCACGCACTGGGGTGAGATCTACCATTTGATCTTGAAAATCTCCCTTAATGTCCAGGGAAGGGAAACCAGGCAGGTTATGCCTTTAAAGGGCTCGTGCCTTGTCCTCTGAAAGAGCTCTTGCCCAGATGTCAGACACTAGTCGCAACAGTCACAGCCCACCACCTGTCTCCGAGTTCCAATGCGTCTTGATCGCCACGCCGATGAACAAGTATGCCTTGCACCACGATGCGCTATAGGCTTCGAGCTGGGACCTCGTGGCGCAACGGTACTGCGTCTGGCTCCAGATCAGAAGGTTGCGTGTTCAAATCACGTCGGGGTCATTCAATGTGCTCTTTTTCACACAGACCCATGATTTTCTGCGCAGTCTAATAAGGATGCTGTTATATGGACTCCAATCTCTATGATGACCACCCATGTCTTTGTCAACTTCATGCTAAAAGGTAACAAAGCTTAGGTAGCAACACTCTCACCTAGTAACCATTAGTAACTTGACAACCTGCTGAATGTTTACCCTTAGTTTGCCCATTTTGCTTGCTGAACAAAACATGCCGGAAAGAGGCACCTTAGATGGTTTCACTGGACCTCTCAGAGGATCTGGAGGGTACTACAACACCCAAACAGGCACTTGAACCCTGGACCCTCAGATTAAAAGTCTGATGCTCTACCGACTGAGCTATCTGGGCTCGAGGAGCGAGAGCACACTTTACCCTGGAGCTTGTAGGTCAGGCCTGTGGACGCTCTAGTTCAACGGTTCTCACAGACATAAATGGTGCTCAGCCCTTGGCTTGGAAAGGGCCCATCCCATCTGGTTCTCATGGCTTTCTACAAACTATTAACACAGCTCAGCACCACTATTCAAGGATACAAACCAACAGGGTTCAACCACGGCTCTGTCCTTCATACTTCTTTACCCACTGACTGCCTGCAGTCTGAGACATACAAAGAGACAAGGTTCTTGTGAAACCTGTAAAATGGTGACGTTAACCAAGAGAATGTTGAACTTTGGTCCTATCTGTTATGTTGGCCAGTTTCTAAGTTGAGATCAACTTAACCCCAGTGCTTTCTGTTTAACGACCTTGTTCGTATTTTTGTTTACAACTAGCACACTTTTGACCAGCATGTCGCTTGGAAATCGTTACCAGCATAACTCTTATTCGTAAGGCGCACTCTGAAGGCTTGTCTTGGTTCAAGGAATGCCTTCGTGTCATGGTATGAGAACAAGTAGAATAGCATCAGCATTTTTAATTAAACTTGGCTTTTCTGCACAAGGAGACCAAAATTTCTAACAAACACGTTAATTCCACACCACAAACTGACGTGTAATCTTGGCTCTGTATGCCTCGCAAAAAGCAGGTTTACGCCACCTTTGCCACTGATTGCCCATCGTCTGACACGTATAATGACACAAAGGCCTCGTACAAATGGTAAATGTGTGAAGTTACCCAGAAGAAGGCTGAACCATGGTTCTTTCGCATAGGCAGTTGAGTCCCTGAGTTGCGCTTCAGGTATAAGTTGTCCGCGCTTCACTCTCACGCACTGGGGTGAGATCTACCATTTGATCTTGAAAATCTCCCTTAATGTCCAGGGAAGGGAAACCAGGCAGGTTATGCCTTTAAAGGGCTCGTGCCTTGTCCTCTGAAAGAGCTCTTGCCCAGATGTCAGACACTAGTCGCAACAGTCACAGCCCACCACCTGTCTCCGAGTTCCAATGCGTCTTGATCGCCACGCCGATGAACAAGTATGCCTTGCACCACGATGCGCTATAGGCTTCGAGCTGGGACCTCGTGGCACAACGGAAGTGCGTCTGACTCCAGATCAGAAGGTTCAAATCATGTCGGGGTCATTCAATGTGCTCTTTTTCACACAGACCCATGATTTATTTTCTGTGCAGTCTAATAAGGATGCTGTTATATGGACTCCAATCTCTATGATGACCACCCATGTCTTTGTCAACTTCATGCTAAAAGGTAACAAAGCTTAGGTAGCAACACTCTCACCTAGTAACCATTAGTAACTTGACAACCTGCTGAATGTTTACCCTTAGTTTGCCCATTTTGCTTGCTGAACAAAACATGCTGGAAAGAGGCACCTTAGATGGTTTCACTGGACCTCTCAGAGGATCTGGAGGGTACTACAACACCCAAACAGGCACTTGAACCCTGGACCCTCAGATTAAAAGTCTGATGCTCTACCGACTGAGCTATCTGGGCTCGAGAAGAGAGAGAGCGCACTTTACCCTCGAGCTTGTAGGTCAGGCCTGTGGACGCTCTAGTTCAACGGTTCTCACAGACATAAATGGTGCTCAGCCCTTGGCTTGGAAAGGGCCCATCCCATCTGGTTCTCATGGCTTTCTACAAACTATTAACACAGCTCAGCACCACTATTCAAGGATACAAACCAACAGGGTTCAACCATGGGTCTGTCCTTCATACTTCTTTACCCACTGACTGCCTGCAGTCTGAGACATACAAAGAGACAAGGTTCTTGTGAAACCTGTAAAATGGTGATGTTAACCAAGAGAATGTTGAACTTTGGTCCTATCTATTATGTTGGCCAGTTTCTAAGTTGAGATCAACTTAACCCCAGTGCTTTCTGTTTAACGACCTTGTTCGTATTTTTGTTTACAACTAGCACACTTTTGACCAGCATGTCGCTTGGAAATCGTTACCAGCATAACTCTTATTCGTAAGGCGCACTCTGAAGGCTTGTCTTGGTTCGAGGAATGCCTTCGTGTCATGGTATGAGAACAAGTAGAATAGCATCAGCATTTTTAATTAAACTTGGCTTTACTGCACAAGGAGACCAAAATTTCTAACAAACACGTTAATTCCACACCACAAACTGACGTGTAATCTTGGCTCTGTATGCCTCGCAAAAAGCAGGTTTACGCCACCTTTGCCACTGATTGCCCATCGTCTGACACGTATAATGACACAAAGGCCTCGTACAAATGGTAAATGTGTGAAGTTACCCAGAAGAAGGCTGAACCATGGTTCTATCGCATAGGCAGTTGAGTCCCTGAGTTGCGCTTCAGGTATAAGTTGTCCGCGCTTCACTCTCACGCACTGGGGTGAGATCTACCATTTGATCTTGAAAATCTCCCTTAATGTCCAGGGAAGGGAAACCAGGCAGGTTATGCCTTTAAAGGGCTCGTGCCTTGTCCTCTGAAAGAGCTCTTGCCCAGATGTCAGACACTAGTCGCAACAGTCACAGCCCACCACCTGTCTCCGAGTTCCAATGCGTCTTGATCGCCACGCCGATGAACAAGTATGCCTTGCACCACGATGCGCTATAGGCTTCGAGCTGGGACCTCGTGGCGCAACGGTACAGCGTCTGGCTCCAGATCAGAAGGTTGCGTGTTCAAATCACGTTGGGGTCATTCAATGTGCTCTTTTTCACACAGACCCATGATTTTTCTGCGCAGTCTAATAAGGATGCTGTTATATGGACTCCAATCTCTATGATGACCACCCATGTCTTTGTCAACTTCATGCTAAAAGGTAACAAAGCTTAGGTAGCAACACTCTCACCTAGTAACCATTAGTAACTTGACAACCTGCTGAATGTTTACCCTTAGTTTGCCCATTTTGCTTGCTGAACAAAACATGCTGGAAAGAGGCACCTTAGATGGTTTCACTGGACCTCTCAGAGGATCTGGAGGGTACTACAACACCCAAACAGGCACTTGAACCCTGGACCCTCAGATTAAAAGTCTGATGCTCTACCGACTGAGCTATCTGGGCTCGAGAAGCGAAAGCGCACTTTACCCTGGAGCTTGTAGGTCAGGCCTGTGGACGCTCTAGTTCAACGGTTCTCACAGACATAAATGGTGCTCAGCCCTTGGCTTGGAAAGGGCCCATCCCATCTGGTTCTCATGGCTTTCTACAAACTATTAACACAGCTCAGCACCACTATTCAAGGATACAAACCAACAGGGTTCAACCACGGCTCTGTCCTTCATACTTCTTTACCCACTGACTGCCTGCAGTCTGAGACATACAAAGAGACAAGGTTCTTGTGAAACCTGTAAAATGGTGACGTTAACCAAGAGAATGTTGAACTTTGGTCCTATCTATTATGTTGGCCAGTTTCTAAGTTGAGATCAACTTAACCCCAGTGCTTTCTGTTTAACGACCTTGTTCGTATTTTTGTTTACAACTAGCACACTTTTGACCAGCATGTCGCTTGGAAATCGTTACCAGCATAACTCTTATTCGTAAGGCTCACTCTGGAGGCTTGTCTTGGTTCAAGGAATGCCTTCGTGTCATGGTATGAGAACAAGTAGAATAGCATCAGCATTTTTAATTAAACTTGGCTTTTCTGCACAAGGAGACCAAAATTTCTAACAAACACGTTAATTCCACACCACAAACTGACGTGTAATCTTGGCTCTGTATGCCTCGCAAAAAGCAGGTTTACGCCACCTTTGCCACTGATTGCCCATCGTCTGACACGTATAATGACACAAAGGCCTCGTACAAATGGTAAATGTGTGAAGTTACCCAGAAGAAGGCTGAACCATGGTTCTTTCGCATAGGCAGTTGAGTCCCTGAGTTGCGCTTCAGGTATAAGTTGTCCGCGCTTCACTCTCACGCACTGGGGTGAGATCTACCATTTGATCTTGAAAATCTCCCTTAATGTCCAGGGAAGGGAAACCAGGCAGGTTATGCCTTTAAAGGGCTCGTGCCTTGTCCTCTGAAAGAGCTCTTGCCCAGATGTCAGACACTAGTCGCAACAGTCACAGCCCACCACCTGTCTCCGAGTTCCAATGCGTCTTGATCGCCACGCCGATGAACAAGTATGCCTTGCACCACGATGCGCTATAGGCTTCGAGCTGGGACCTCGTGGCGCAACGGTACTGCGTCTGGCTCCAGATCAGAAGGTTGCGTGTTCAAATCACGTTGGGGTCATTCAATGTGCTCTTTTTCACACAGACCCATGATTTTCTGCGCAGTCTAATAAGGATGCTGTTATATGGACTCCAATCTCTATGATGACCACCCATGTCTTTGTCAACTTCATGCTAAAAGGTAACAAAGCTTAGGTAGCAACACTCTCACCTAGTAACCATTAGTAACTTGACAACCTGCTGAATGTTTACCCTTAGTTTGCCCATTTTGCTTGCTGAACAAAACATGCTGGAAAGAGGCACCTTAGATGGTTTCACTGGACCTCTCAGAGGATCTGGAGGGTACTACAACACCCAAACAGGCACTTGAACCCTGGACCCTCAGATTAAAAGTCTGATGCTCTACCGACTGAGCTATCTGGGCTCGAGGAGCGAGAGCGCACTTTACCCTGGAGCTTGTAGGTCAGGCCTGTGGACGCTCTAGTTCAACGGTTCTCACAGACATAAATGGTGCTCAGCCCTTGGCTTGGAAAGGGCCCATCCCATCTGGTTCTCATGGCTTTCTACAAACTATTAACACAGCTCAGCACCACTATTCAAGGATACAAACCAACAGGGTTCAACCACGGCTCTGTCCTTCATACTTCTTTACCCACTGACTGCCTGCAGTCTGAGACATACAAAGAGACAAGGTTCTTGTGAAACCTGTAAAATGGTGACGTTAACCAAGAGAATGTTGAACTTTGGTCCTATCTAGTTATGTTGGCCAGTTTCTAAGTTGAGATCAACTTAACCCCAGTGCTTTCTGTTTAACGACCTTGTTCGTATTTTTGTTTACAACTAGCACACTTTTGACCAGCATGTCGCTTGGAAATCGTTACCAGCATAACTCTTATTCGTAAGGCGCACTCTGAAGGCTTGTCTTGGTTCAAGGAATGCCTTCGTGTCATGGTATGAGAACAAGTAGAATAGCATCAGCATTTTTAATTAAACTTGGCTTTTCTGCACAAGGAGACCAAAATTTCTAACAAACACGTTAATTCCACACCACAAACTGACGTGTAATCTTGGCTCTGTATGCCTCGCAAAAAGCAGGTTTACGCCACCTTTGCCACTGATTGCCCATCGTCTGACACGTATAATGACACAAAGGCCTCGTACAAATGGTAAATGTGTGAAGTTACCCAGAAGAAGGCTGAACCATGGTTCTTTCGCATAGGCAGTTGAGTCCCTGAGTTGCGCTTCAGGTATAAGTTGTCCGCGCTTCACTCTCACGCACTGGGGTGAGATCTACCATTTGATCTTGAAAATCTCCCTTAATGTCCAGGGAAGGGAAACCAGGCAGGTTATGCCTTTAAAGGGCTCGTGCCTTGTCCTCTGAAAGAGCTCTTGCCCAGATGTCAGACACTAGTCGCAACAGTCACAGCCCACCACCTGTCTCCGAGTTCCAATGCGTCTTGATCGCCACGCCGATGAACAAGTATGCCTTGCACCACGATGCGCTATAGGCTTCGAGCTGGGACCTCGTGGCGCAACGGTACGTGCGTCTGGACTCCAGATCAGAAGGTTGCGTGTTCAAATCACGTTGGGGTCATTCAATGTGCTCTTTTTCACACAGACCCATGATTATTTCTGCGCAGTCTAATAAGGATGCTGTTATATGGACTCCAATCTCTATGATGACCACCCATGTCTTTGTCAACTTCATGCTAAAAGGTAACAAAGCTTAGGTAGCAACACTCTCACCTAGTAACCATTAGTAACTTGACAACCTGCTGAATGTTTACCCTTAGTTTGCCCATTTTGCTTGCTGAACAAAACATGCTGGAAAGAGGCACCTTAGATGGTTTCACTGGACCTCTCAGAGGATCTGGAGGGTACTACAACACCCAAACAGGCACTTGAACCCTGGACCCTCAGATTAAAAGTCTGATGCTCTACCGACTGAGCTATCTGGGCTCGAGAGAGCGAGAGCGCACTTTACCCTGGAGCTTGTAGGTCAGGCCTGTGGACGCTCTAGTTCAACGGTTCTCACAGACATAAATGGTGCTCAGCCCTTGGCTTGGAAAGGGCCCATCCCATCTGGTTCTCATGGCTTTCTACAAACTATTAACACAGCTCAGCACCACTATTCAAGGATACAAACCAACAGGGTTCAACCACTGGCTCTGTCCTTCATACTTCTTTACCCACTGACTGCCTGCAGTCTGAGACATACAAAGAGACAAGGTTCTTGTGAAACCTGTAAAATGGTGACGTTAACCAAGAGAATGTTGAACTTTGGTCCTATCTGTTATGTTGGCCAGTTTCTAAGTTGAGATCAACTTAACCCCAGTGCTTTCTGTTTAACGACCTTGTTCGTATTTTTGTTTACAACTAGCACACTTTTGACCAGCATGTCGCTTGGAAATCGTTACCAGCATAACTCTTATTCGTAAGGCGCACTCTGAAGGCTTGTCTTGGTTCAAGGAATGCCTTCGTGTCATGGTATGAGAACAAGTAGAATAGCATCAGCATTTTTAATTAAACTTGGCTTTTCTGCACAAGGAGACCAAAATTTCTAACAAACACGTTAATTCCACACCACAAACTGACGTGTAATCTTGGCTCTGTATGCCTCGCAAAAAGCAGGTTTACGCCACCTTTGCCACTGATTGCCCATCGTCTGACACGTATAATGACACAAAGGCCTCGTACAAATGGTAAATGTGTGAAGTTACCCACAAGAAGGCTGAACCATGGTTCTTTCGCATAGGCAGTTGAGTCCCTGAGTTGCGCTTCAGGTATAAGTTGTCCGCGCTTCACTCTCACGCACTGGGGTGAGATCTACCATTTGATCTTGAAAATCTCCCTTAATGTCCAGGGAAGGGAAACCAGGCAGGTTATCCCTTTAAAGGGCTCGTGCCTTGTCCTCTGAAAGAGCTCTTGCCCAGATGTCAGACACTAGTCGCAACAGTCACAGCCCACCACCTGTCTCCGAGTTCCAATGCGTCTTGATCGCCACGCCGATGAACAAGTATGCCTTGCACCACGATGCGCTATAGGCTTCGAGCTGGGACCTCGTGGCACAACGGAAGTGCGTCTGACTCCAGATCAGAAGGTTCAAATCATGTCGGGGTCATTCAATGTGCTCTTTTTCACACAGACCCATGATTTATTTTCTGTGCAGTCTAATAAGGATGCTGTTATATGGACTCCAATCTCTATGATGACCACCCATGTCTTTGTCAACTTCATGCTAAAAGGTAACAAAGCTTAGGTAGCAACACTCTCACCTAGTAACCATTAGTAACTTGACAACCTGCTGAATGTTTACCCTTAGTTTGCCCATTTTGCTTGCTGAACAAAACATGCTGGAAAGAGGCACCTTAGATGGTTTCACTGGACCTCTCAGAGGATCTGGAGGGTACTACAACACCCAAACAGGCACTTGAACCCTGGACCCTCAGATTAAAAGTCTGATGCTCTACCGACTGAGCTATCTGGGCTCGAGAAGAGAGAGAGCGCACTTTACCCTCGAGCTTGTAGGTCAGGCCTGTGGACGCTCTAGTTCAACGGTTCTCACAGACATAAATGGTGCTCAGCCCTTGGCTTGGAAAGGGCCCATCCCATCTGGTTCTCATGGCTTTCTACAAACTATTAACACAGCTCAGCACCACTATTCAAGGATACAAACCAACAGGGTTCAACCATGGGTCTGTCCTTCATACTTCTTTACCCACTGACTGCCTGCAGTCTGAGACATACAAAGAGACAAGGTTCTTGTGAAACCTGTAAAATGGTGATGTTAACCAAGAGAATGTTGAACTTTGGTCCTATCTATTATGTTGGCCAGTTTCTAAGTTGAGATCAACTTAACCCCAGTGCTTTCTGTTTAACGACCTTGTTCGTATTTTTGTTTACAACTAGCACACTTTTGACCAGCATGTCGCTTGGAAATCGTTACCAGCATAACTCTTATTCGTAAGGCGCACTCTGAAGGCTTGTCTTGGTTCGAGGAATGCCTTCGTGTCATGGTATGAGAACAAGTAGAATAGCATCAGCATTTTTAATTAAACTTGGCTTTACTGCACAAGGAGACCAAAATTTCTAACAAACACGTTAATTCCACACCACAAACTGACGTGTAATCTTGGCTCTGTATGCCTCGCAAAAAGCAGGTTTACGCCACCTTTGCCACTGATTGCCCATCGTCTGACACGTATAATGACACAAAGGCCTCGTACAAATGGTAAATGTGTGAAGTTACCCAGAAGAAGGCTGAACCATGGTTCTATCGCATAGGCAGTTGAGTCCCTGAGTTGCGCTTCAGGTATAAGTTGTCCGCGCTTCACTCTCACGCACTGGGGTGAGATCTACCATTTGATCTTGAAAATCTCCCTTAATGTCCAGGGAAGGGAAACCAGGCAGGTTATGCCTTTAAAGGGCTCGTGCCTTGTCCTCTGAAAGAGCTCTTGCCCAGATGTCAGACACTAGTCGCAACAGTCACAGCCCACCACCTGTCTCCGAGTTCCAATGCGTCTTGATCGCCACGCCGATGAACAAGTATGCCTTGCACCACGATGCGCTATAGGCTTCGAGCTGGGACCTCGTGGCGCAACGGTACAGCGTCTGGCTCCAGATCAGAAGGTTGCGTGTTCAAATCACGTCGGGGTCATTCAATGTGCTCTTTTTCACACAGACCCATGATTTTCTGCGCAGTCTAATAAGGATGCTGTTATATGGACTCCAATCTCTATGATGACCACCCATGTCTTTGTCAACTTCATGCTAAAAGGTAACAAAGCTTAGGTAGCAACACTCTCACCTAGTAACCATTAGTAACTTGACAACCTGCTGAATGTTTACCCTTAGTTTGCCCATTTTGCTTGCTGAACAAAACATGCTGGAAAGAGGCACCTTAGATGGTTTCACTGGACCTCTCAGAGGATCTGGAGGGTACTACAACACCCAAACAGGCACTTGAACCCTGGACCCTCAGATTAAAAGGCTGATGCTCTACCGACTGAGCTATCTGGGCTCGAGAAGCGAAAGCGCACTTTACCCTGGAGCTTGTAGGTCAGGCCTGTGGACGCTCTAGTTCAACGGTTCTCACAGACATAAATGGTGCTCAGCCCTTGGCTTGGAAAGGGCCCATCCCATCTGGTTCTCATGGCTTTCTACAAACTATTAACACAGCTCAGCACCACTATTCAAGGATACAAACCAACAGGGTTCAACCACGGCTCTGTCCTTCATACTTCTTTACCCACTGACTGCCTGCAGTCTGAGACATACAAAGAGACAAGGTTCTTGTGAAACCTGTAAAATGGTGACGTTAACCAAGAGAATGTTGAACTTTGGTCCTATCTATTATGTTGGCCAGTTTCTAAGTTGAGATCAACTTAACCCCAGTGCTTTCTGTTTAACGACCTTGTTCGTATTTTTGTTTACAACTAGCACACTTTTGACCAGCATGTCGCTTGGAAATCGTTACCAGCATAACTCTTATTCGTAAGGCTCACTCTGGAGGCTTGTCTTGGTTCGAGGAATGCCTTCGTGTCATGGTATGAGAACAAGTAGAATAGCATCAGCATTTTTAATTAAACTTGGCTTTTCTGCACAAGGAGACCAAAATTTCTAACAAACACGTTAATTCCACACCACAAACTGACGTGTAATCTTGGCTCTGTATGCCTCGCAAAAAGCAGGTTTACGCCACCTTTGCCACTGATTGCCCATCGTCTGACACGTATAATGACACAAAGGCCTCGTACAAATGGTAAATGTGTGAAGTTACCCAGAAGAAGGCTGAACCATGGTTCTTTCGCATAGGCAGTTGAGTCCCTGAGTTGCGCTTCAGGTATAAGTTGTCCGCGCTTCACTCTCACGCACTGGGGTGAGATCTACCATTTGATCTTGAAAATCTCCCTTAATGTCCAGGGAAGGGAAACCAGGCAGGTTATGCCTTTAAAGGGCTCGTGCCTTGTCCTCTGAAAGAGCTCTTGCCCAGATGTCAGACACTAGTCGCAACAGTCACAGCCCACCACCTGTCTCCGAGTTCCAATGCGTCTTGATCGCCACGCCGATGAACAAGTATGCCTTGCACCACGATGCGCTATAGGCTTCGAGCTGGGACCTCGTGGCGCAACGGTACTGCGTCTGGCTCCAGATCAGAAGGTTGCGTGTTCAAATCACGTCGGGGTCATTCAATGTGCTCTTTTTCACACAGACCCATGATTTTCTGCGCAGTCTAATAAGGATGCTGTTATATGGACTCCAATCTCTATGATGACCACCCATGTCTTTGTCAACTTCATGCTAAAAGGTAACAAAGCTTAGGTAGCAACACTCTCACCTAGTAACCATTAGTAACTTGACAACCTGCTGAATGTTTACCCTTAGTTTGCCCATTTTGCTTGCTGAACAAAACATGCTGGAAAGAGGCACCTTAGATGGTTTCACTGGACCTCTCAGAGGATCTGGAGGGTACTACAACACCCAAACAGGCACTTGAACCCTGGACCCTCAGATTAAAAGTCTGATGCTCTACCGACTGAGCTATCTGGGCTCGAGGAGCGAGAGCGCACTTTACCCTGGAGCTTGTAGGTCAGGCCTGTGGACGCTCTAGTTCAACGGTTCTCACAGACATAAATGGTGCTCAGCCCTTGGCTTGGAAAGGGCCCATCCCATCTGGTTCTCATGGCTTTCTACAAACTATTAACACAGCTCAGCACCACTATTCAAGGATACAAACCAACAGGGTTCAACCACGGCTCTGTCCTTCATACTTCTTTACCCACTGACTGCCTGCAGTCTGAGACATACAAAGAGACAAGGTTCTTGTGAAACCTGTAAAATGGTGACGTTAACCAAGAGAATGTTGAACTTTGGTCCTATCTGTTATGTTGGCCAGTTTCTAAGTTGAGATCAACTTAACCCCAGTGCTTTCTGTTTAACGACCTTGTTCGTATTTTTGTTTACAACTAGCACACTTTTGACCAGCATGTCGCTTGGAAATCGTTACCAGCATAACTCTTATTCGTAAGGCGCACTCTGAAGGCTTGTCTTGGTTCAAGGAATGCCTTCGTGTCATGGTATGAGAACAAGTAGAATAGCATCAGCATTTTTAATTAAACTTGGCTTTTCTGCACAAGGAGACCAAAATTTCTAACAAACACGTTAATTCCACACCACAAACTGACGTGTAATCTTGGCTCTGTATGCCTCGCAAAAAGCAGGTTTACGCCACCTTTGCCACTGATTGCCCATCGTCTGACACGTATAATGACACAAAGGCCTCGTACAAATGGTAAATGTGTGAAGTTACCCACAAGAAGGCTGAACCATGGTTCTTTCGCATAGGCAGTTGAGTCCCTGAGTTGCGCTTCAGGTATAAGTTGTCCGCGCTTCACTCTCACGCACTGGGGTGAGATCTACCATTTGATCTTGAAAATCTCCCTTAATGTCCAGGGAAGGGAAACCAGGCAGGTTATCCCTTTAAAGGGCTCGTGCCTTGTCCTCTGAAAGAGCTCTTGCCCAGATGTCAGACACTAGTCGCAACAGTCACAGCCCACCACCTGTCTCCGAGTTCCAATGCGTCTTGATCGCCACGCCGATGAACAAGTATGCCTTGCACCATGATGCGCTATAGGCTTCGAGCTGGGACCTCGTGGCACAACGGAAGTGCGTCTGACTCCAGATCAGAAGGTTCAAATCATGTCGGGGTCATTCAATGTGCTCTTTTTCACACAGACCCATGATTTATTTTCTGTGCAGTCTAATAAGGATGCTGTTATATGGACTCCAATCTCTATGATGACCACCCATGTCTTTGTCAACTTCATGCTAAAAGGTAACAAAGCTTAGGTAGCAACACTCTCACCTAGTAACCATTAGTAACTTGACAACCTGCTGAATGTTTACCCTTAGTTTGCCCATTTTGCTTGCTGAACAAAACATGCTGGAAAGAGGCACCTTAGATGGTTTCACTGGACCTCTCAGAGGATCTGGAGGGTACTACAACACCCAAACAGGCACTTGAACCCTGGACCCTCAGATTAAAAGTCTGATGCTCTACCGACTGAGCTATCTGGGCTCGAGAAGAGAGAGAGCGCACTTTACCCTCGAGCTTGTAGGTCAGGCCTGTGGACGCTCTAGTTCAACGGTTCTCACAGACATAAATGGTGCTCAGCCCTTGGCTTGGAAAGGGCCCATCCCATCTGGTTCTCATGGCTTTCTACAAACTATTAACACAGCTCAGCACCACTATTCAAGGATACAAACCAACAGGGTTCAACCATGGGTCTGTCCTTCATACTTCTTTACCCACTGACTGCCTGCAGTCTGAGACATACAAAGAGACAAGGTTCTTGTGAAACCTGTAAAATGGTGATGTTAACCAAGAGAATGTTGAACTTTGGTCCTATCTATTATGTTGGCCAGTTTCTAAGTTGAGATCAACTTAACCCCAGTGCTTTCTGTTTAACGACCTTGTTCGTATTTTTGTTTACAACTAGCACACTTTTGACCAGCATGTCGCTTGGAAATCGTTACCAGCATAACTCTTATTCGTAAGGCTCACTCTGGAGGCTTGTCTTGGTTCAAGGAATGCCTTCGTGTCATGGTATGAGAACAAGTAGAATAGCATCAGCATTTTTAATTAAACTTGGCTTTTCTGCACAAGGAGACCAAAATTTCTAACAAACACGTTAATTCCACACCACAAACTGACGTGTAATCTTGGCTCTGTATGCCTCGCAAAAAGCAGGTTTACGCCACCTTTGCCACTGATTGCCCATCGTCTGACACGTATAATGACACAAAGGCCTCGTACAAATGGTAAATGTGTGAAGTTACCCAGAAGAAGGCTGAACCATGGTTCTATCGCATAGGCAGTTGAGTCCCTGAGTTGCGCTTCAGGTATAAGTTGTCCGCGCTTCACTCTCACGCACTGGGGTGAGATCTACCATTTGATCTTGAAAATCTCCCTTAATGTCCAGGGAAGGGAAACCAGGCAGGTTATGCCTTTAAAGGGCTCGTGCCTTGTCCTCTGAAAGAGCTCTTGCCCAGATGTCAGACACTAGTCGCAACAGTCACAGCCCACCACCTGTCTCCGAGTTCCAATGCGTCTTGATCGCCACGCCGATGAACAAGTATGCCTTGCACCACGATGCGCTATAGGCTTCGAGCTGGGACCTCGTGGCGCAACGGTACTGCGTCTGGCTCCAGATCAGAAGGTTGCGTGTTCAAATCACGTCGGGGTCATTCAATGTGCTCTTTTTCACACAGACCCATGATTTTCTGCGCAGTCTAATAAGGATGCTGTTATATGGACTCCAATCTCTATGATGACCACCCATGTCTTTGTCAACTTCATGCTAAAAGGTAACAAAGCTTAGGTAGCAACACTCTCACCTAGTAACCATTAGTAACTTGACAACCTGCTGAATGTTTACCCTTAGTTTGCCCATTTTGCTTGCTGAACAAAACATGCCGGAAAGAGGCACCTTAGATGGTTTCACTGGACCTCTCAGAGGATCTGGAGGGTACTACAACACCCAAACAGGCACTTGAACCCTGGACCCTCAGATTAAAAGTCTGATGCTCTACCGACTGAGCTATCTGGGCTCGAGGAGCGAGAGCGCACTTTACCCTGGAGCTTGTAGGTCAGGCCTGTGGACGCTCTAGTTCAACGGTTCTCACAGACATAAATGGTGCTCAGCCCTTGGCTTGGAAAGGGCCCATCCCATCTGGTTCTCATGGCTTTCTACAAACTATTAACACAGCTCAGCACCACTATTCAAGGATACAAACCAACAGGGTTCAACCACGGCTCTGTCCTTCATACTTCTTTACCCACTGACTGCCTGCAGTCTGAGACATACAAAGAGACAAGGTTCTTGTGAAACCTGTAAAATGGTGACGTTAACCAAGAGAATGTTGAACTTTGGTCCTATCTGTTATGTTGGCCAGTTTCTAAGTTGAGATCAACTTAACCCCAGTGCTTTCTGTTTAACGACCTTGTTCGTATTTTTGTTTACAACTAGCACACTTTTGACCAGCATGTCGCTTGGAAATCGTTACCAGCATAACTCTTATTCGTAAGGCGCACTCTGAAGGCTTGTCTTGGTTCAAGGAATGCCTTCGTGTCATGGTATGAGAACAAGTAGAATAGCATCAGCATTTTTAATTAAACTTGGCTTTTCTGCACAAGGAGACCAAAATTTCTAACAAACACGTTAATTCCACACCACAAACTGACGTGTAATCTTGGCTCTGTATGCCTCGCAAAAAGCAGGTTTACGCCACCTTTGCCACTGATTGCCCATCGTCTGACACGTATAATGACACAAAGGCCTCGTACAAATGGTAAATGTGTGAAGTTACCCAGAAGAAGGCTGAACGATGGTTCTATCGCATAGGCAGTTGAGTCCCTGAGTTGCGCTTCAGGTATAAGTTGTCCGCGCTTCACTCTCACGCACTGGGGTGAGATCTACCATTTGATCTTGAAAATCTCCCTTAATGTCCAGGGAAGGGAAACCAGGCAGGTTATGCCTTTAAAGGGCTCGTGCCTTGTCCTCTGAAAGAGCTCTTGCCCAGATGTCAGACACTAGTCGCAACAGTCACAGCCCACCACCTGTCTCCGAGTTCCAATGCGTCTTGATCGCCACGCCGATGAACAAGTATGCCTTGCACCACGATGCGCTATAGGCTTCGAGCTGGGACCTCGTGGCGCAACGGTACAGCGTCTGGCTCCAGATCAGAAGGTTGCGTGTTCAAATCACGTTGGGGTCATTCAATGTGCTCTTTTTCACACAGACCCATGATTTTCTGCGCAGTCTAATAAGGATGCTGTTATATGGACTCCAATCTCTATGATGACCACCCATGTCTTTGTCAACTTCATGCTAAAAGGTAACAAAGCTTAGGTAGCAACACTCTCACCTAGTAACCATTAGTAACTTGACAACCTGCTGAATGTTTACCCTTAGTTTGCCCATTTTGCTTGCTGAACAAAACATGCTGGAAAGAGGCACCTTAGATGGTTTCACTGGACCTCTCAGAGGATCTGGAGGGTACTACAACACCCAAACAGGCACTTGAACCCTGGACCCTCAGATTAAAAGTCTGATGCTCTACCGACTGAGCTATCTGGGCTCGAGAAGCGAGAGCGCACTTTACCCTGGAGCTTGTAGGTCAGGCCTGTGGACGCTCTAGTTCAACGGTTCTCACAGACATAAATGGTGCTCAGCCCTTGGCTTGGAAAGGGCCCATCCCATCTGGTTCTCATGGCTTTCTACAAACTATTAACACAGCTCAGCACCACTATTCAAGGATACAAACCAACAGGGTTCAACCACGGCTCTGTCCTTCATACTTCTTTACCCACTGACTGCCTGCAGTCTGAGACATACAAAGAGACAAGGTTCTTGTGAAACCTGTAAAATGGTGACGTTAACCAAGAGAATGTTGAACTTTGGTCCTATCTGTTATGTTGGCCAGTTTCTAAGTTGAGATCAACTTAACCCCAGTGCTTTCTGTTTAACGACCTTGTTCGTATTTTTGTTTACAACTAGCACACTTTTGACCAGCATGTCGCTTGGAAATCGTTACCAGCATAACTCTTATTCGTAAGGCGCACTCTGAAGGCTTGTCTTGGTTCAAGGAATGCCTTCGTGTCATGGTATGAGAACAAGTATAATAGCATCAGCATTTTTAATTGAACTTGGCTTTTCTGCACAAGGAGACCAAAATTTCTAACAAACACGTTAATTCCACACCACAAACTGACGTGTAATCTTGGCTCTGTATGCCTCGCAAAAAGCAGGTTTACGCCACCTTTGCCACTGATTGCCCATCGTCTGACACGTATAATGACACAAAGGCCTCGTACAAATGGTAAATGTGTGAAGTTACCCAGAAGAAGGCTGAACCATGGTTCTATCGCATAGACACTTGAGTCCCTGAGTTGCGCTTCAGGTATAAGTTGTCCACGCTTCACTCTCACGCACTGGGGTGAGATCTACCATTTGATCTTGAAAATCTCCCTTAATGTTCAGGGAAGGGAAACCTGGCAGGTTATCCCTTTAAAGGGCTTGTGCCCTGTCCTCTGAAAGAGCTCTTGCCCAGATGTCAGACACTAGTCGCAACAGTCACAGCCCACCACCTGTCTCCGAGTTCCAATGCGTCTTGATCGCCACGCCGATGAACAAGTATGCCTTGCACCACGATGCGCTATAGGCTTCGAGCTGGGACCTCGTGGCGCAACGGAAGTGCGTCTGACTCCAGATCAGAAGGTTCAAATCATGTCGGGGTCATTCAATGTGCTCTTTTTCACACAGACCCATGATTTATTTTCTGTGCAGTCTAATAAGGATGCTGTTATATGGACTCCAATCTCTATGATGACCACCCATGTCTTTGTCAACTTCATGCTAAAAGGTAACAAAGCTTAGGTAGCAACACTCTCACCTAGTAACCATTAGTAACTTGACAACCTGCTGAATGTTTACCCTTAGTTTGCCCATTTTGCTTGCTGAACAAAACATGCTGGAAAGAGGCACCTTAGATGGTTTCACTGGACCTCTCAGAGGATCTGGAGGGTACTACAACACCCAAACAGGCACTTGAACCCTGGACCCTCAGATTAAAAGTCTGATGCTCTACCGACTGAGCTATCTGGGCTCGAGAAGCGAGAGCGCACTTTACCCTGGAGCTTGTAGGTCAGGCCTGTGGACGCTCTAGTTCAACGGTTCTCACAGACATAAATGGTGCTCAGCCCTTGGCTTGGAAAGGGCCCATCCCATCTGGTTCTCATGGCTTTCTACAAACTATTAACACAGCTCAGCACCACTATTCAAGGATACAAACCAACAGGGTTCAACCACGGCTCTGTCCTTCATACTTCTTTACCCACTGACTGCCTGCAGTCTGAGACATACAAAGAGACAAGGTTCTTGTGAAACCTGTAAAATGGTGACGTTAACCAAGAGAATGTTGAACTTTGGTCCTATCTGTTATGTTGGCCAGTTTCTAAGTTGAGATCAACTTAACCCCAGTGCTTTCTGTTTAACGACCTTGTTCGTATTTTTGTTTACAACTAGCACACTTTTGACCAGCATGTCGCTTGGAAATCGTTACCAGCATAACTCTTATTCGTAAGGCGCACTCTGAAGGCTTGTCTTGGTTCAAGGAATGCCTTCGTGTCATGGTATGAGAACAAGTAGAATAGCATCAGCATTTTTAATTAAACTTGGCTTTTCTGCACAAGGAGACCAAAATTTCTAACAAACACGTTAATTCCACACCACAAACTGACGTGTAATCTTGGCTCTGTATGCCTCGCAAAAAGCAGGTTTACGCCACCTTTGCCACTGATTGCCCATCGTCTGACACGTATAATGACACAAAGGCCTCGTACAAATGGTAAATGTGTGAAGTTACCCAGAAGAAGGCTGAACCATGGTTCTACCGCATAGACACTTGAGTCCCTGAGTTGCGCTTCAGGTATAAGTTGTCCACGCTTCACTCTCACGCACTGGGGTGAGATCTACCATTTGATCTTGAAAATCTCCCTTAATGTTCAGGGAAGGGAAACCTGGCAGGTTATCCCTTTAAAGGGCTTGTGCCCTGTCCTCTGAAAGAGCTCTTGCCCAGATGTCAGACACTAGTCGCAACAGTCACAGCCCACCACCTGTCTCCGAGTTCCAATGCGTCTTGATCGCCACGCCGATGAACAAGTATGCCTTGCACCACGATGCGCTATAGGCTTTGAGCTGGGACCTCGTGGCGCAACGGAAGTGCGTCTGACTCCAGATCAGAAGGTTCAAATCATGTCGGGGTCATTCAATGTGCTCTTTTTCACACAGACCCATGATTTATTTTCTGTGCAGTCTAATAAGGATGCTGTTATATGGACTCCAATCTCTATGATGACCACCCATGTCTTTGTCAACTTCATGCTAAAAGGTAACAAAGCTTATGTAGCAACACTCTCACCTAGTAACCATTAGTAACTTGACAACCTGCTGAATGTTTACCCTTAGTTTGCCCATTTTGCTTGCTGAACAAAACATGCTGGAAAGAGGCACCTTAGATGGTTTCACTGGACCTCTCAGAGGATCTGGAGGGTACTACAACACCCAAACAGGGACTTGAACCCTGGACCCTCAGATTAAAAGTCTGACGCTCTACCGACTGAGCTATCTGGGCTCGAGGAGCGAGAGCGCACTTTACCCTGGAGCTTGTAGGTCAGGCCTGTGGACGCTCTAGTTCAACGGTTCTCACAGACATAAATGGTGCTCAGCCCTTGGCTTGGAAAGGGCCCATCCCATCTGGTTCTCATGGCTTTCTACAAACTATTAACACAGCTCAGCACCACTATTCAAGGATACAAACCAACAGGGTTCAACCACGGCTCTGTCCTTCATACTTCTTTACCCACTGACTGCCTGCAGTCTGAGACATACAAAGAGACAAGGTTCTTGTGAAACCTGTAAAATGGTGACGTTAACCAAGAGAATGTTGAACTTTGGTCCTATCTGTTATGTTGGCCAGTTTCTAAGTTGAGATCAACTTAACCCCAGTGCTTTCTGTTTAACGACCTTGTTCGTATTTTTGTTTACAACTAGCACACTTTTGACCAGCATGTCGCTTGGAAATCGTTACCAGCATAACTCTTATTCGTAAGGCTCACTCTGGAGGCTTGTCTTGGTTCAAGGAATGCCTTCGTGTCATGGTATGAGAACAAGTAGAATAGCATCAGCATTTTTAATTAAACTTGGCTTTTCTGCACAAGGAGACCAAAATTTCTAACAAACACGTTAATTCCACACCACAAACTGACGTGTAATCTTGGCTCTGTATGCCTCGCAAAAAGCAGGTTTACGCCACCTTTGCCACTGATTGCCCATCGTCTGACACGTATAATGACACAAAGGCCTCGTACAAATGGTAAATGTGTGAAGTTACCCAGAAGAAGGCTGAACGATGGTTCTATCGCATAGGCAGTTGAGTCCCTGAGTTGCGCTTCAGGTATAAGTTGTCCGCGCTTCACTCTCACGCACTGGGGTGAGATCTACCATTTGATCTTGAAAATCTCCCTTAATGTCCAGGGAAGGGAAACCAGGCAGGTTATGCCTTTAAAGGGCTCGTGCCTTGTCCTCTGAAAGAGCTCTTGCCCAGATGTCAGACACTAGTCGCAACAGTCACAGCCCACCACCTGTCTCCGAGTTCCAATGCGTCTTGATCGCCACGCCGATGAACAAGTATGCCTTGCACCACGATGCGCTATAGGCTTCGAGCTGGGACCTCGTGGCGCAACGGTACTGCGTCTGGCTCCAGATCAGAAGGTTGCGTGTTCAAATCACGTTGGGGTCATTCAATGTGCTCTTTTTCACACAGACCCATGATTTTCTGCGCAGTCTAATAAGGATGCTGTTATATGGACTCCAATCTCTATGATGACCACCCATGTCTTTGTCAACTTCATGCTAAAAGGTAACAAAGCTTAGGTAGCAACACTCTCACCTAGTAACCATTAGTAACTTGACAACCTGCTGAATGTTTACCCTTAGTTTGCCCATTTTGCTTGCTGAACAAAACATGCTGGAAAGAGGCACCTTAGATGGTTTCACCGGACCTCTCAGAGGATCTGGAGGGTACTACAACACCCAAACAGGCACTTGAACCCTGGACCCTCAGATTAAAAGTCTGATGCTCTACCGACTGAGCTATCTGGGCTCGAGAAGCGAGAGCGCACTTTACCCTGGAGCTTGTAGGTCAGGCCTGTGGACGCTCTAGTTCAACGGTTCTCACAGACATAAATGGTGCTCAGCCCTTGGCTTGGAAAGGGCCCATCCCATCTGGTTCTCATGGCTTTCTACAAACTATTAACACAGCTCAGCACCACTATTCAAGGATACAAACCAACAGGGTTCAACCACAGCTCTGTCCTTCATACTTCTTTACCCACTGACTGCCTGCAGTCTGAGACATACAAAGAGACAAGGTTCTTGTGAAACCTGTAAAATGGTGACGTTAACCAAGAGAATGTTGAACTTTGGTCCTATCTGTTATGTTGGCCAGTTTCTAAGTTGAGATCAACTTAACCCCAGTGCTTTCTGTTTAACGACCTTGTTCGTATTTTTGTTTACAACTAGCACACTTTTGACCAGCATGTCGCTTGGAAATCGTTACCAGCATAACTCTTATTCGTAAGGCGCACTCTGAAGGCTTGTCTTGGTTCAAGGAATGCCTTCGTGTCATGGTATGAGAACAAGTAGAATAGCATCAGCATTTTTAATTAAACTTGGCTTTTCTGCACAAGGAGACCAAAATTTCTAACAAACACGTTAATTCCACACCACAAACTGACGTGTAATCTTGGCTCTGTATGCCTCGCAAAAAGCAGGTTTACGCCACCTTTGCCACTGATTGCCCATCGTCTGACACGTATAATGACACAAAGGCCTCGTACAAATGGTAAATGTGTGAAGTTACCCAGAAGAAGGCTGAACCATGGTTCTACCGCATAGACACTTGAGTCCCTGAGTTGCGCTTCAGGTATAAGTTGTCCACGCTTCACTCTCACGCACTGGGGTGAGATCTACCATTTGATCTTGAAAATCTCCCTTAATGTTCAGGGAAGGGAAACCTGGCAGGTTATCCCTTTAAAGGGCTTGTGCCCTGTCCTCTGAAAGAGCTCTTGCCCAGATGTCAGACACTAGTCGCAACAGTCACAGCCCACCACCTGTCTCCGAGTTCCAATGCGTCTTGATCGCCACGCCGATGAACAAGTATGCCTTGCACCACGATGCGCTATAGGCTTTGAGCTGGGACCTCGTGGCGCAACGGAAGTGCGTCTGACTCCAGATCAGAAGGTTCAAATCATGTCGGGGTCATTCAATGTGCTCTTTTTCACACAGACCCATGATTTATTTTCTGTGCAGTCTAATAAGGATGCTGTTATATGGACTCCAATCTCTATGATGACCACCCATGTCTTTGTCAACTTCATGCTAAAAGGTAACAAAGCTTATGTAGCAACACTCTCACCTAGTAACCATTAGTAACTTGACAACCTGCTGAATGTTTACCCTTAGTTTGCCCATTTTGCTTGCTGAACAAAACATGCTGGAAAGAGGCACCTTAGATGGTTTCACTGGACCTCTCAGAGGATCTGGAGGGTACTACAACACCCAAACAGGGACTTGAACCCTGGACCCTCAGATTAAAAGTCTGACGCTCTACCGACTGAGCTATCTGGGCTCGAGAAGCGAGAGCGCACTTTACCCTGGAGCTTGTAGGTCAGGCCTGTGGACGCTCTAGTTCAACGGTTCTCACAGACATAAATGGTGCTCAGCCCTTGGCTTGGAAAGGGCCCATCCCATCTGGTTCTCATGGCTTTCTACAAACTATTAACACAGCTCAGCACCACTATTCAAGGATACAAACCAACAGGGTTCAACCATGGGTCTGTCCTTCATACTTCTTTACCCACTGACTGCCTGCAGTCTGAGACATACAAAGAGACAAGGTTCTTGTGAAACCTGTAAAATGGTGACGTTAACCAAGAGAATGTTGAACTTTGGTCCTATCTATTATGTTGGCCAGTTTCTAAGTTGAGATCAACTTAACCCCAGTGCTTTCTGTTTAACGACCTTGTTCGTATTTTTGTTTACAACTAGCACACTTTTGACCAGCATGTCGCTTGGAAATCGTTACCAGCATAACTCTTATTCGTAAGGCTCACTCTGGAGGCTTGTCTTGGTTCAAGGAATGCCTTCGTGTCATGGTATGAGAACAAGTAGAATAGCATCAGCATTTTTAATTAAACTTGGCTTTTCTGCACAAGGAGACCAAAATTTCTAACAAACACGTTAATTCCACACCACAAACTGACGTGTAATCTTGGCTCTGTATGCCTCGCAAAAAGCAGGTTTACGCCACCTTTGCCACTGATTGCCCATCGTCTGACACGTATAATGACACAAAGGCCTCGTACAAATGGTAAATGTGTGAAGTTACCCAGAAGAAGGCTGAACCATGGTTCTATCGCATAGGCAGTTGAGTCCCTGAGTTGCGCTTCAGGTATAAGTTGTCCACGCTTCACTCTCACTCACTGGGGTGAGATCTACCATTTGATCTTGAAAATCTCCCTTAATGTCCAGGGAAGGGAAACCAGCCAGGTTATGCCTTTAAAGGGCTCGTGCCTTGTCCTCTGAAAGAGCTCTTGCCCAGATATCAGACACTAGTCGCAACAGTCACAGCCCACCACCTGTCTCCGAGTTCCAATGCGTCTTGATCGCCACGCCGATGAACAAGTATGCCTTGCACCATGATGCGCTATAGGCTTCGAGCTGGGACCTCGTGGCGCAACGGAAGTGCGTCTGACTCCAGATCAGAAGGTTCAAATCATGTCGGGGTCATTCAATGTGCTCTTTTTCACACAGACCCATGATTTATTTTCTGTGCAGTCTAATAAGGATGCTGTTATATGGACTCCAATCTCTATGATGACCACCCATGTCTTTGTCAACTTCATGCTAAAAGGTAACAAAGCTTAGGTAGCAACACTCTCACCTAGTAACCATTAGTAACTTGACAACCTGCTGAATGTTTACCCTTAGTTTGCCCATTTTGCTTGCTGAACAAAACATGCTGGAAAGAGGCACCTTAGATGGTTTCACTGGACCTCTCAGAGGATCTGGAGGATACTACAACACCCAAACAGGGACTTGAACCCTGGATCCTCAGATTAAAAGTCTGACGCTCTACCAACTGAGCTATCTGTGCCTGAGAAGAAAGAGAGAGAGCGCACTTTACCCTGGAGCTTGTAGGTCAGGCCTGTGGACGCTCTAGTTCAACGGTTCTCACAGACATAAATGGTGCTCAGCCCTTGGCTTGGAAAGGGCCCATCCCATCTGGTTCTCATGGCTTTCTACAAACTATTAACACAGCTCAGCACCACTATTCAAGGATACAAACCAACAGGGTTCAACCATGGGTCTGTCCTTCATACTTCTTTACCCACTGACTGCTTGCAGTCTGAGACATACAAAGAGACAAGGTTCTTGTGAAACCTGTAAAATGGTGACGTTAACCAAGAGAATGTTGAACTTTGGTCCTATCTATTATGTTGGCCAGTTTCTAAGTTGAGATCAACTTAACCCCAGTGCTTTCTGTTTAACGACCTTGTTCGTATTTTTGTTTACAACTAGCACACTTTTGACCAGCATGTCGCTTGGAAATCGTTACCAGCATAACTCTTATTCGTAAGGCTCACTCTGGAGGCTTGTCTTGGTTCAAGGAATGCCTTCGTGTCATGGTATGAGAACAAGTAGAATAGCATCAGCATTTTTAATTAAACTTGGCTTTTCTGCACAAGGAGACCAAAATTTCTAACAAACACGTTAATTCCACACCACAAACTGACGTGTAATCTTGGCTCTGTATGCCTCGCAAAAAGCAGGTTTACGCCACCTTTGCCACTGATTGCCCATCGTCTGACACGTATAATGACACAAAGGCCTCGTACAAATGGTAAATGTGTGAAGTTACCCAGAAGAAGGCTGAACGATGGTTCTATCGCATAGGCAGTTGAGTCCCTGAGTTGCGCTTCAGGTATAAGTTGTCCGCGCTTCACTCTCACGCACTGGGGTGAGATCTACCATTTGATCTTGAAAATCTCCCTTAATGTCCAGGGAAGGGAAACCAGGCAGGTTATGCCTTTAAAGGGCTCGTGCCTTGTCCTCTGAAAGAGCTCTTGCCCAGATGTCAGACACTAGTCGCAACAGTCACAGCCCACCACCTGTCTCCGAGTTCCAATGCGTCTTGATCGCCACGCCGATGAACAAGTATGCCTTGCACCACGATGCGCTATAGGCTTCGAGCTGGGACCTCGTGGCGCAACGGTACTGCGTCTGGCTCCAGATCAGAAGGTTGCGTGTTCAAATCACGTTGGGGTCATTCAATGTGCTCTTTTTCACACAGACCCATGATTTTCTGCGCAGTCTAATAAGGATGCTGTTATATGGACTCCAATCTCTATGATGACCACCCATGTCTTTGTCAACTTCATGCTAAAAGGTAACAAAGCTTAGGTAGCAACACTCTCACCTAGTAACCATTAGTAACTTGACAACCTGCTGAATGTTTACCCTTAGTTTGCCCATTTTGCTTGCTGAACAAAACATGCTGGAAAGAGGCACCTTAGATGGTTTCACTGGACCTCTCAGAGGATCTGGAGGGTACTACAACACCCAAACAGGCACTTGAACCCTGGACCCTCAGATTAAAAGTCTGATGCTCTACCGACTGAGCTATCTGGGCTCGAGAAGCGAGAGCGCACTTTACCCTGGAGCTTGTAGGTCAGGCCTGTGGACGCTCTAGTTCAACGGTTCTCACAGACATAAATGGTGCTCAGCCCTTGGCTTGGAAAGGGCCCATCCCATCTGGTTCTCATGGCTTTCTACAAACTATTAACACAGCTCAGCACCACTATTCAAGGATACAAACCAACAGGGTTCAACCACGGGTCTGTCCTTCATACTTCTTTACCCACTGACTGCCTGCAGTCTGAGACATACAAAGAGACAAGGTTCTTGTGAAACCTGTAAAATGGTGACGTTAACCAAGAGAATGTTGAACTTTGGTCCTATCTATTATGTTGGCCAGTTTCTAAGTTGAGATCAACTTAACCCCAGTGCTTTCTGTTTAACGACCTTGTTCGTATTTTTGTTTACAACTAGCACACTTTTGACCAGCATGTCGCTTGGAAATCGTTACCAGCATAACTCTTATTCGTAAGGCTCACTCTGGAGGCTTGTCTTGGTTCAAGGAATGCCTTCGTGTCATGGTATGAGAACAAGTAGAATAGCATCAGCATTTTTAATTAAACTTGGCTTTTCTGCACAAGGAGACCAAAATTTCTAACAAACACGTTAATTCCACACCACAAACTGACGTGTAATCTTGGCTCTGTATGCCTCGCAAAAAGCAGGTTTACGCCACCTTTGCCACTGATTGCCCTGACCTACTGAGCTTGTAGGTCAGGCCTGTGGATGCTCTAGTTCAACGGTTCTCACAGACATAAATGGTGCTCAGCCCTTGGCTTGGAAAGGGCCCATCCCATCTGGTTCTCATGGCTTTCTACAAACTATTAACACAGCTCAGCACCACTATTCAAGGATACAAACCAACAGGGTTCAACCACGGGTCTGTCCTTCATACTTCTTTACCCACTGACTGCCTGCAGTCTGAGACATACAAAGAGACAAGGTTCTTGTGAAACCTGTAAAATGGTGACGTTAACCAAGAGAATGTTGAACTTTGGTCCTATCTATTATGTTGGCCAGTTTCTAAGTTGAGATCAACTTAACCCCAGTGCTTTCTGTTTAACGACCTTGTTCGTATTTTTGTTTACAACTAGCACACTTTTGACCAGCATGTCGCTTGGAAATCGTTACCAGCATAACTCTTATTCGTAAGGCTCACTCTGGAGGCTTGTCTTGGTTCAAGGAATGCCTTCGTGTCATGGTATGAGAACAAGTAGAATAGCATCAGCATTTTTAATTAAACTTGGCTTTTCTGCACAAGGAGACCAAAATTTCTAACAAACACGTTAATTCCACACCACAAACTGACGTGTAATCTTGGCTCTGTATGCCTCGCAAAAAGCAGGTTTACGCCACCTTTGCCACTGATTGCCCATCGTCTGACACGTATAATGACACAAAGGCCTCGTACAAATGGTAAATGTGTGAAGTTACCCAGAAGAAGGCTGAACGATGGTTCTATCGCATAGGCAGTTGAGTCCCTGAGTTGCGCTTCAGGTATAAGTTGTCCACGCTTCACTCTCACTCACTGGGGTGAGATCTACCATTTGATCTTGAAAATCTCCCTTAATGTCCAGGGAAGGGAAACCAGCCAGGTTATGCCTTTAAAGGGCTCGTGCCTTGTCCTCTGAAAGAGCTCTTGCCCAGATATCAGACACTAGTCGCAACAGTCACAGCCCACCACCTGTCTCCGAGTTCCAATGCGTCTTGATCGCCACGCCGATGAACAAGTATGCCTTGCACCATGATGCGCTATAGGCTTCGAGCTGGGACCTCGTGGCGCAACGGAAGTGCGTCTGACTCCAGATCAGAAGGTTCAAATCATGTCGGGGTCATTCAATGTGCTCTTTTTCACACAGACCCATGATTTATTTTCTGTGCAGTCTAATAAGGATGCTGTTATATGGACTCCAATCTCTATGATGACCACCCATGTCTTTGTCAACTTCATGCTAAAAGGTAACAAAGCTTAGGTAGCAACACTCTCACCTAGTAACCATTAGTAACTTGACAACCTGCTGAATGTTTACCCTTAGTTTGCCCATTTTGCTTGCTGAACAAAACATGCTGGAAAGAGGCACCTTAGATGGTTTCACTGGACCTCTCAGAGGATCTGGAGGATACTACAACACCCAAACAGGGACTTGAACCCTGGATCCTCAGATTAAAAGTCTGACGCTCTACCAACTGAGCTATCTGTGCCTGAGAAGAAAGAGAGAGAGCGCACTTTACCCTGGAGCTTGTAGGTCAGGCCTGTGGACGCTCTAGTTCAACGGTTCTCACAGACATAAATGGTGCTCAGCCCTTGGCTTGGAAAGGGCCCATCCCATCTGGTTCTCATGGCTTTCTACAAACTATTAACACAGCTCAGCACCACTATTCAAGGATACAAACCAACAGGGTTCAACCATGGGTCTGTCCTTCATACTTCTTTACCCACTGACTGCTTGCAGTCTGAGACATACAAAGAGACAAGGTTCTTGTGAAACCTGTAAAATGGTGACGTTAACCAAGAGAATGTTGAACTTTGGTCCTATCTATTATGTTGGCCAGTTTCTAAGTTGAGATCAACTTAACCCCAGTGCTTTCTGTTTAACGACCTTGTTCGTATTTTTGTTTACAACTAGCACACTTTTGACCAGCATGTCGCTTGGAAATCGTTACCAGCATAACTCTTATTCGTAAGGCTCACTCTGGAGGCTTGTCTTGGTTCAAGGAATGCCTTCGTGTCATGGTATGAGAACAAGTAGAATAGCATCAGCATTTTTAATTAAACTTGGCTTTTCTGCACAAGGAGACCAAAATTTCTAACAAACACGTTAATTCCACACCACAAACTGACGTGTAATCTTGGCTCTGTATGCCTCGCAAAAAGCAGGTTTACGCCACCTTTGCCACTGATTGCCCATCGTCTGACACGTATAATGACACAAAGGCCTCGTACAAATGGTAAATGTGTGAAGTTACCCAGAAGAAGGCTGAACGATGGTTCTATCGCATAGGCAGTTGAGTCCCTGAGTTGCGCTTCAGGTATAAGTTGTCCGCGCTTCACTCTCACGCACTGGGGTGAGATCTACCATTTGATCTTGAAAATCTCCCTTAATGTCCAGGGAAGGGAAACCAGGCAGGTTATGCCTTTAAAGGGCTCGTGCCTTGTCCTCTGAAAGAGCTCTTGCCCAGATGTCAGACACTAGTCGCAACAGTCACAGCCCACCACCTGTCTCCGAGTTCCAATGCGTCTTGATCGCCACGCCGATGAACAAGTATGCCTTGCACCACGATGCGCTATAGGCTTCGAGCTGGGACCTCGTGGCGCAACGGTACTGCGTCTGGCTCCAGATCAGAAGGTTGCGTGTTCAAATCACGTTGGGGTCATTCAATGTGCTCTTTTTCACACAGACCCATGATTTTCTGCGCAGTCTAATAAGGATGCTGTTATATGGACTCCAATCTCTATGATGACCACCCATGTCTTTGTCAACTTCATGCTAAAAGGTAACAAAGCTTAGGTAGCAACACTCTCACCTAGTAACCATTAGTAACTTGACAACCTGCTGAATGTTTACCCTTAGTTTGCCCATTTTGCTTGCTGAACAAAACATGCTGGAAAGAGGCACCTTAGATGGTTTCACTGGACCTCTCAGAGGATCTGGAGGGTACTACAACACCCAAACAGGCACTTGAACCCTGGACCCTCAGATTAAAAGTCTGATGCTCTACCGACTGAGCTATCTGGGCTCGAGAAGCAAGAGCGCACTTTACCCTGGAGCTTGTAGGTCAGGCCTGTGGACGCTCTAGTTCAACGGTTCTCACAGACATAAATGGTGCTCAGCCCTTGGCTTGGAAAGGGCCCATCCCATCTGGTTCTCATGGCTTTCTACAAACTATTAACACAGCTCAGCACCACTATTCAAGGATACAAACCAACAGGGTTCAACCACAGCTCTGTCCTTCATACTTCTTTACCCACTGACTGCCTGCAGTCTGAGACATACAAAGAGACAAGGTTCTTGTGAAACCTGTAAAATGGTGACGTTAACCAAGAGAATGTTGAACTTTGGTCCTATCTGTTATGTTGGCCAGTTTCTAAGTTGAGATCAACTTAACCCCAGTGCTTTCTGTTTAACGACCTTGTTCGTATTTTTGTTTACAACTAGCACACTTTTGACCAGCATGTCGCTTGGAAATCGTTACCAGCATAACTCTTATTCGTAAGGCGCACTCTGAAGGCTTGTCTTGGTTCAAGGAATGCCTTCGTGTCATGGTATGAGAACAAGTAGAATAGCATCAGCATTTTTAATTAAACTTGGCTTTTCTGCACAAGGAGACCAAAATTTCTAACAAACACGTTAATTCCACACCACAAACTGACGTGTAATCTTGGCTCTGTATGCCTCGCAAAAAGCAGGTTTACGCCACCTTTGCCACTGATTGCCCATCGTCTGACACGTATAATGACACAAAGGCCTCGTACAAATGGTAAATGTGTGAAGTTACCCAGAAGAAGGCTGAACCATGGTTCTACCGCATAGACACTTGAGTCCCTGAGTTGCGCTTCAGGTATAAGTTGTCCACGCTTCACTCTCACGCACTGGGGTGAGATCTACCATTTGATCTTGAAAATCTCCCTTAATGTTCAGGGAAGGGAAACCTGGCAGGTTATCCCTTTAAAGGGCTTGTGCCCTGTCCTCTGAAAGAGCTCTTGCCCAGATGTCAGACACTAGTCGCAACAGTCACAGCCCACCACCTGTCTCCGAGTTCCAATGCGTCTTGATCGCCACGCCGATGAACAAGTATGCCTTGCACCACGATGCGCTATAGGCTTTGAGCTGGGACCTCGTGGCGCAACGGAAGTGCGTCTGACTCCAGATCAGAAGGTTCAAATCATGTCGGGGTCATTCAATGTGCTCTTTTTCACACAGACCCATGATTTATTTTCTGTGCAGTCTAATAAGGATGCTGTTATATGGACTCCAATCTCTATGATGACCACCCATGTCTTTGTCAACTTCATGCTAAAAGGTAACAAAGCTTATGTAGCAACACTCTCACCTAGTAACCATTAGTAACTTGACAACCTGCTGAATGTTTACCCTTAGTTTGCCCATTTTGCTTGCTGAACAAAACATGCTGGAAAGAGGCACCTTAGATGGTTTCACTGGACCTCTCAGAGGATCTGGAGGGTACTACAACACCCAAACAGGGACTTGAACCCTGGACCCTCAGATTAAAAGTCTGACGCTCTACCGACTGAGCTATCTGGGCTCGAGAAGCGAGAGCGCACTTTACCCTGGAGCTTGTAGGTCAGGCCTGTGGACGCTCTAGTTCAACGGTTCTCACAGACATAAATGGTGCTCAGCCCTTGGCTTGGAAAGGGCCCATCCCATCTGGTTCTCATGGCTTTCTACAAACTATTAACACAGCTCAGCACCACTATTCAAGGATACAAACCAACAGGGTTCAACCATGGGTCTGTCCTTCATACTTCTTTACCCACTGACTGCCTGCAGTCTGAGACATACAAAGAGACAAGGTTCTTGTGAAACCTGTAAAATGGTGACGTTAACCAAGAGAATGTTGAACTTTGGTCCTATCTATTATGTTGGCCAGTTTCTAAGTTGAGATCAACTTAACCCCAGTGCTTTCTGTTTAACGACCTTGTTCGTATTTTTGTTTACAACTAGCACACTTTTGACCAGCATGTCGCTTGGAAATCGTTACCAGCATAACTCTTATTCGTAAGGCTCACTCTGGAGGCTTGTCTTGGTTCAAGGAATGCCTTCGTGTCATGGTATGAGAACAAGTAGAATAGCATCAGCATTTTTAATTAAACTTGGCTTTTCTGCACAAGGAGACCAAAATTTCTAACAAACACGTTAATTCCACACCACAAACTGACGTGTAATCTTGGCTCTGTATGCCTCGCAAAAAGCAGGTTTACGCCACCTTTGCCACTGATTGCCCTGACCTACTGAGCTTGTAGGTCAGGCCTGTGGATGCTCTAGTTCAACGGTTCTCACAGACATAAATGGTGCTCAGCCCTTGGCTTGGAAAGGGCCCATCCCATCTGGTTCTCATGGCTTTCTACAAACTATTAACACAGCTCAGCACCACTATTCAAGGATACAAACCAACAGGGTTCAACCACGGGTCTGTCCTTCATACTTCTTTACCCACTGACTGCCTGCAGTCTGAGACATACAAAGAGACAAGGTTCTTGTGAAACCTGTAAAATGGTGACGTTAACCAAGAGAATGTTGAACTTTGGTCCTATCTATTATGTTGGCCAGTTTCTAAGTTGAGATCAACTTAACCCCAGTGCTTTCTGTTTAACGACCTTGTTCGTATTTTTGTTTACAACTAGCACACTTTTGACCAGCATGTCGCTTGGAAATCGTTACCAGCATAACTCTTATTCGTAAGGCTCACTCTGGAGGCTTGTCTTGGTTCAAGGAATGCCTTCGTGTCATGGTATGAGAACAAGTAGAATAGCATCAGCATTTTTAATTAAACTTGGCTTTTCTGCACAAGGAGACCAAAATTTCTAACAAACACGTTAATTCCACACCACAAACTGACGTGTAATCTTGGCTCTGTATGCCTCGCAAAAAGCAGGTTTACGCCACCTTTGCCACTGATTGCCCATCGTCTGACACGTATAATGACACAAAGGCCTCGTACAAATGGTAAATGTGTGAAGTTACCCAGAAGAAGGCTGAACCATGGTTCTACCGCATAGACACTTGAGTCCCTGAGTTGCGCTTCAGGTATAAGTTGTCCACGCTTCACTCTCACGCACTGGGGTGAGATCTACCATTTGATCTTGAAAATCTCCCTTAATGTTCAGGGAAGGGAAACCTGGCAGGTTATCCCTTTAAAGGGCTTGTGCCCTGTCCTCTGAAAGAGCTCTTGCCCAGATGTCAGACACTAGTCGCAACAGTCACAGCCCACCACCTGTCTCCGAGTTCCAATGCGTCTTGATCGCCACGCCGATGAACAAGTATGCCTTGCACCACGATGCGCTATAGGCTTTGAGCTGGGACCTCGTGGCGCAACGGAAGTGCGTCTGACTCCAGATCAGAAGGTTCAAATCATGTCGGGGTCATTCAATGTGCTCTTTTTCACACAGACCCATGATTTATTTTCTGTGCAGTCTAATAAGGATGCTGTTATATGGACTCCAATCTCTATGATGACCACCCATGTCTTTGTCAACTTCATGCTAAAAGGTAACAAAGCTTATGTAGCAACACTCTCACCTAGTAACCATTAGTAACTTGACAACCTGCTGAATGTTTACCCTTAGTTTGCCCATTTTGCTTGCTGAACAAAACATGCTGGAAAGAGGCACCTTAGATGGTTTCACTGGACCTCTCAGAGGATCTGGAGGGTACTACAACACCCAAACAGGGACTTGAACCCTGGACCCTCAGATTAAAAGTCTGACGCTCTACCGACTGAGCTATCTGGGCTCGAGAAGCGAGAGCGCACTTTACCCTGGAGCTTGTAGGTCAGGCCTGTGGACGCTCTAGTTCAACGGTTCTCACAGACATAAATGGTGCTCAGCCCTTGGCTTGGAAAGGGCCCATCCCATCTGGTTCTCATGGCTTTCTACAAACTATTAACACAGCTCAGCACCACTATTCAAGGATACAAACCAACAGGGTTCAACCATGGGTCTGTCCTTCATACTTCTTTACCCACTGACTGCCTGCAGTCTGAGACATACAAAGAGACAAGGTTCTTGTGAAACCTGTAAAATGGTGACGTTAACCAAGAGAATGTTGAACTTTGGTCCTATCTATTATGTTGGCCAGTTTCTAAGTTGAGATCAACTTAACCCCAGTGCTTTCTGTTTAACGACCTTGTTCGTATTTTTGTTTACAACTAGCACACTTTTGACCAGCATGTCGCTTGGAAATCGTTACCAGCATAACTCTTATTCGTAAGGCTCACTCTGGAGGCTTGTCTTGGTTCAAGGAATGCCTTCGTGTCATGGTATGAGAACAAGTAGAATAGCATCAGCATTTTTAATTAAACTTGGCTTTTCTGCACAAGGAGACCAAAATTTCTAACAAACACGTTAATTCCACACCACAAACTGACGTGTAATCTTGGCTCTGTATGCCTCGCAAAAAGCAGGTTTACGCCACCTTTGCCACTGATTGCCCATCGTCTGACACGTATAATGACACAAAGGCCTCGTACAAATGGTAAATGTGTGAAGTTACCCAGAAGAAGGCTGAACCATGGTTCTACCGCATAGACACTTGAGTCCCTGAGTTGCGCTTCAGGTATAAGTTGTCCACGCTTCACTCTCACGCACTGGGGTGAGATCTACCATTTGATCTTGAAAATCTCCCTTAATGTTCAGGGAAGGGAAACCTGGCAGGTTATCCCTTTAAAGGGCTTGTGCCCTGTCCTCTGAAAGAGCTCTTGCCCAGATGTCAGACACTAGTCGCAACAGTCACAGCCCACCACCTGTCTCCGAGTTCCAATGCGTCTTGATCGCCACGCCGATGAACAAGTATGCCTTGCACCACGATGCGCTATAGGCTTTGAGCTGGGACCTCGTGGCGCAACGGAAGTGCGTCTGACTCCAGATCAGAAGGTTCAAATCATGTCGGGGTCATTCAATGTGCTCTTTTTCACACAGACCCATGATTTATTTTCTGTGCAGTCTAATAAGGATGCTGTTATATGGACTCCAATCTCTATGATGACCACCCATGTCTTTGTCAACTTCATGCTAAAAGGTAACAAAGCTTATGTAGCAACACTCTCACCTAGTAACCATTAGTAACTTGACAACCTGCTGAATGTTTACCCTTAGTTTGCCCATTTTGCTTGCTGAACAAAACATGCTGGAAAGAGGCACCTTAGATGGTTTCACTGGACCTCTCAGAGGATCTGGAGGGTACTACAACACCCAAACAGGGACTTGAACCCTGGACCCTCAGATTAAAAGTCTGACGCTCTACCGACTGAGCTATCTGGGCTCGAGAAGCGAGAGCGCACTTTACCCTGGAGCTTGTAGGTCAGGCCTGTGGACGCTCTAGTTCAACGGTTCTCACAGACATAAATGGTGCTCAGCCCTTGGCTTGGAAAGGGCCCATCCCATCTGGTTCTCATGGCTTTCTACAAACTATTAACACAGCTCAGCACCACTATTCAAGGATACAAACCAACAGGGTTCAACCATGGGTCTGTCCTTCATACTTCTTTACCCACTGACTGCCTGCAGTCTGAGACATACAAAGAGACAAGGTTCTTGTGAAACCTGTAAAATGGTGACGTTAACCAAGAGAATGTTGAACTTTGGTCCTATCTATTATGTTGGCCAGTTTCTAAGTTGAGATCAACTTAACCCCAGTGCTTTCTGTTTAACGACCTTGTTCGTATTTTTGTTTACAACTAGCACACTTTTGACCAGCATGTCGCTTGGAAATCGTTACCAGCATAACTCTTATTCGTAAGGCTCACTCTGGAGGCTTGTCTTGGTTCAAGGAATGCCTTCGTGTCATGGTATGAGAACAAGTAGAATAGCATCAGCATTTTTAATTAAACTTGGCTTTTCTGCACAAGGAGACCAAAATTTCTAACAAACACGTTAATTCCACACCACAAACTGACGTGTAATCTTGGCTCTGTATGCCTCGCAAAAAGCAGGTTTACGCCACCTTTGCCACTGATTGCCCTGACCTACTGAGCTTGTAGGTCAGGCCTGTGGATGCTCTAGTTCAACGGTTCTCACAGACATAAATGGTGCTCAGCCCTTGGCTTGGAAAGGGCCCATCCCATCTGGTTCTCATGGCTTTCTACAAACTATTAACACAGCTCAGCACCACTATTCAAGGATACAAACCAACAGGGTTCAACCACGGGTCTGTCCTTCATACTTCTTTACCCACTGACTGCCTGCAGTCTGAGACATACAAAGAGACAAGGTTCTTGTGAAACCTGTAAAATGGTGACGTTAACCAAGAGAATGTTGAACTTTGGTCCTATCTATTATGTTGGCCAGTTTCTAAGTTGAGATCAACTTAACCCCAGTGCTTTCTGTTTAACGACCTTGTTCGTATTTTTGTTTACAACTAGCACACTTTTGACCAGCATGTCGCTTGGAAATCGTTACCAGCATAACTCTTATTCGTAAGGCTCACTCTGGAGGCTTGTCTTGGTTCAAGGAATGCCTTCGTGTCATGGTATGAGAACAAGTAGAATAGCATCAGCATTTTTAATTAAACTTGGCTTTTCTGCACAAGGAGACCAAAATTTCTAACAAACACGTTAATTCCACACCACAAACTGACGTGTAATCTTGGCTCTGTATGCCTCGCAAAAAGCAGGTTTACGCCACCTTTGCCACTGATTGCCCATCGTCTGACACGTATAATGACACAAAGGCCTCGTACAAATGGTAAATGTGTGAAGTTACCCAGAAGAAGGCTGAACCATGGTTCTATCGCATAGGCAGTTGAGTCCCTGAGTTGCGCTTCAGGTATAAGTTGTCCACGCTTCACTCTCACTCACTGGGGTGAGATCTACCATTTGATCTTGAAAATCTCCCTTAATGTCCAGGGAAGGGAAACCAGCCAGGTTATGCCTTTAAAGGGCTCGTGCCTTGTCCTCTGAAAGAGCTCTTGCCCAGATATCAGACACTAGTCGCAACAGTCACAGCCCACCACCTGTCTCCGAGTTCCAATGCGTCTTGATCGCCACGCCGATGAACAAGTATGCCTTGCACCATGATGCGCTATAGGCTTCGAGCTGGGACCTCGTGGCGCAACGGAAGTGCGTCTGACTCCAGATCAGAAGGTTCAAATCATGTCGGGGTCATTCAATGTGCTCTTTTTCACACAGACCCATGATTTATTTTCTGTGCAGTCTAATAAGGATGCTGTTATATGGACTCCAATCTCTATGATGACCACCCATGTCTTTGTCAACTTCATGCTAAAAGGTAACAAAGCTTAGGTAGCAACACTCTCACCTAGTAACCATTAGTAACTTGACAACCTGCTGAATGTTTACCCTTAGTTTGCCCATTTTGCTTGCTGAACAAAACATGCTGGAAAGAGGCACCTTAGATGGTTTCACTGGACCTCTCAGAGGATCTGGAGGATACTACAACACCCAAACAGGGACTTGAACCCTGGATCCTCAGATTAAAAGTCTGACGCTCTACCAACTGAGCTATCTGTGCCTGAGAAGAAAGAGAGAGAGCGCACTTTACCCTGGAGCTTGTAGGTCAGGCCTGTGGACGCTCTAGTTCAACGGTTCTCACAGACATAAATGGTGCTCAGCCCTTGGCTTGGAAAGGGCCCATCCCATCTGGTTCTCATGGCTTTCTACAAACTATTAACACAGCTCAGCACCACTATTCAAGGATACAAACCAACAGGGTTCAACCACGGGTCTGTCCTTCATACTTCTTTACCCACTGACTGCTTGCAGTCTGAGACATACAAAGAGACAAGGTTCTTGTGAAACCTGTAAAATGGTGACGTTAACCAAGAGAATGTTGAACTTTGGTCCTATCTATTATGTTGGCCAGTTTCTAAGTTGAGATCAACTTAACCCCAGTGCTTTCTGTTTAACGACCTTGTTCGTATTTTTGTTTACAACTAGCACACTTTTGACCAGCATGTCGCTTGGAAATCGTTACCAGCATAACTCTTATTCGTAAGGCTCACTCTGGAGGCTTGTCTTGGTTCAAGGAATGCCTTCGTGTCATGGTATGAGAACAAGTAGAATAGCATCAGCATTTTTAATTAAACTTGGCTTTTCTGCACAAGGAGACCAAAATTTCTAACAAACACGTTAATTCCACACCACAAACTGACGTGTAATCTTGGCTCTGTATGCCTCGCAAAAAGCAGGTTTACGCCACCTTTGCCACTGATTGCCCATCGTCTGACACGTATAATGACACAAAGGCCTCGTACAAATGGTAAATGTGTGAAGTTACCCAGAAGAAGGCTGAACGATGGTTCTATCGCATAGGCAGTTGAGTCCCTGAGTTGCGCTTCAGGTATAAGTTGTCCGCGCTTCACTCTCACGCACTGGGGTGAGATCTACCATTTGATCTTGAAAATCTCCCTTAATGTCCAGGGAAGGGAAACCAGGCAGGTTATGCCTTTAAAGGGCTCGTGCCTTGTCCTCTGAAAGAGCTCTTGCCCAGATGTCAGACACTAGTCGCAACAGTCACAGCCCACCACCTGTCTCCGAGTTCCAATGCGTCTTGATCGCCACGCCGATGAACAAGTATGCCTTGCACCATGATGCGCTATAGGCTTCGAGCTGGGACCTCGTGGCGCAACGGAAGTGCGTCTGACTCCAGATCAGAAGGTTCAAATCATGTCGGGGTCATTCAATGTGCTCTTTTTCACACAGACCCATGATTTATTTTCTGTGCAGTCTAATAAGGATGCTGTTATATGGACTCCAATCTCTATGATGACCACCCATGTCTTTGTCAACTTCATGCTAAAAGGTAACAAAGCTTATGTAGCAACACTCTCACCTAGTAACCATTAGTAACTTGACAACCTGTTGAATGTTTACCCTTAGTTTGCCCATTTTGCTTGCTGGACAAAACATGCTGGAAAGAGGCACCTTAGATGGTTTCACTGGACCTCTCAGAGGATCTGGAGGATACTACAACACCCAAACAGGGACTTGAACCCTGGATCCTCAGATTAAAAGTCTGACGCTCTACCAACTGAGCTATCTGTGCCCGAGAAGAGAGAGAGAGAGCGCACTTTACCCTGGAGCTTGTAGGTCAGGCCTGTGGACGCTCTAGTTCAACGGTTCTCACAGACATAAATGGTGCTCAGCCCTTGGCTTGGAAAGGGCCCATCCCATCTGGTTCTCATGGCTTTCTACAAACTATTAACACAGCTCAGCACCACTATTCAAGGATACAAACCAACAGGGTTCAACCACGGGTCTGTCCTTCATAATTCTTTACCCACTGACTGCCTTCAGTCTGAGACATACAAAGAGACAAGGTTCTTGTGAAACCTGTAAAATGGTGACGTTAACCAAGAGAATGTTGAACTTTGGTCCTATCTATTATGTTGGCCAGTTTCTAAGTTGAGATCAACTTAACCCCAGTGCTTTCTGTTTAACGACCTTGTTCGTATTTTTGTTTACAACTAGCACACTTTTGACCAGCATGTCGCTTGGAAATCGTTACCAGCATAACTCTTATTCGTAAGGCTCACTCTGGAGGCTTGTCTTGGTTCAAGGAATGCCTTCGTGTCATGGTATGAGAACAAGTAGAATAGCATCAGCATTTTTAATTAAACTTGGCTTTTCTGCACAAGGAGACCAAAATTTCTAACAAACACGTTAATTCCACACCACAAACTGACGTGTAATCTTGGCTCTGTATGCCTCGCAAAAAGCAGGTTTACGCCACCTTTGCCACTGATTGCCCATCGTCTGACACGTATAATGACACAAAGGCCTCGTACAAATGGTAAATGTGTGAAGTTACCCAGAAGAAGGCTGAACCATGGTTCTATCGCATAGGCAGTTGAGTCCCTGAGTTGCGCTTCAGGTATAAGTTGTCCGCGCTTCACTCTCACGCACTGGGGTGAGATCTACCATTTGATCTTGAAAATCTCCCTTAATGTCCAGGGAAGGGAAACCAGGCAGGTTATGCCTTTAAAGGGCTCGTGCCTTGTCCTCTGAAAGAGCTCTTGCCCAGATGTCAGACACTAGTCGCAACAGTCACAGCCCACCACCTGTCTCCGAGTTCCAATGCGTCTTGATCGCCACGCCGATGAACAAGTATGCCTTGCACCACGATGCGCTATAGGCTTCGAGCTGGGACCTCGTGGCGCAACGGTACTGCGTCTGGCTCCAGATCAGAAGGTTGCGTGTTCAAATCACGTTGGGGTCATTCAATGTGCTCTTTTTCACACAGACCCATGATTTTCTGCGCAGTCTAATAAGGATGCTGTTATATGGACTCCAATCTCTATGATGACCACCCATGTCTTTGTCAACTTCATGCTAAAAGGTAACAAAGCTTAGGTAGCAACACTCTCACCTAGTAACCATTAGTAACTTGACAACCTGCTGAATGTTTACCCTTAGTTTGCCCATTTTGCTTGCTGAACAAAACATGCTGGAAAGAGGCACCTTAGATGGTTTCACTGGACCTCTCAGAGGATCTGGAGGGTACTACAACACCCAAACAGGCACTTGAACCCTGGACCCTCAGATTAAAAGTCTGATGCTCTACCGACTGAGCTATCTGGGCTCGAGAAGCAAGAGCGCACTTTACCCTGGAGCTTGTAGGTCAGGCCTGTGGACGCTCTAGTTCAACGGTTCTCACAGACATAAATGGTGCTCAGCCCTTGGCTTGGAAAGGGCCCATCCCATCTGGTTCTCATGGCTTTCTACAAACTATTAACACAGCTCAGCACCACTATTCAAGGATACAAACCAACAGGGTTCAACCACAGCTCTGTCCTTCATACTTCTTTACCCACTGACTGCCTGCAGTCTGAGACATACAAAGAGACAAGGTTCTTGTGAAACCTGTAAAATGGTGACGTTAACCAAGAGAATGTTGAACTTTGGTCCTATCTGTTATGTTGGCCAGTTTCTAAGTTGAGATCAACTTAACCCCAGTGCTTTCTGTTTAACGACCTTGTTCGTATTTTTGTTTACAACTAGCACACTTTTGACCAGCATGTCGCTTGGAAATCGTTACCAGCATAACTCTTATTCGTAAGGCGCACTCTGAAGGCTTGTCTTGGTTCAAGGAATGCCTTCGTGTCATGGTATGAGAACAAGTAGAATAGCATCAGCATTTTTAATTAAACTTGGCTTTTCTGCACAAGGAGACCAAAATTTCTAACAAACACGTTAATTCCACACCACAAACTGACGTGTAATCTTGGCTCTGTATGCCTCGCAAAAAGCAGGTTTACGCCACCTTTGCCACTGATTGCCCATCGTCTGACACGTATAATGACACAAAGGCCTCGTACAAATGGTAAATGTGTGAAGTTACCCAGAAGAAGGCTGAACCATGGTTCTACCGCATAGACACTTGAGTCCCTGAGTTGCGCTTCAGGTATAAGTTGTCCACGCTTCACTCTCACGCACTGGGGTGAGATCTACCATTTGATCTTGAAAATCTCCCTTAATGTTCAGGGAAGGGAAACCTGGCAGGTTATCCCTTTAAAGGGCTTGTGCCCTGTCCTCTGAAAGAGCTCTTGCCCAGATGTCAGACACTAGTCGCAACAGTCACAGCCCACCACCTGTCTCCGAGTTCCAATGCGTCTTGATCGCCACGCCGATGAACAAGTATGCCTTGCACCACGATGCGCTATAGGCTTTGAGCTGGGACCTCGTGGCGCAACGGAAGTGCGTCTGACTCCAGATCAGAAGGTTCAAATCATGTCGGGGTCATTCAATGTGCTCTTTTTCACACAGACCCATGATTTATTTTCTGTGCAGTCTAATAAGGATGCTGTTATATGGACTCCAATCTCTATGATGACCACCCATGTCTTTGTCAACTTCATGCTAAAAGGTAACAAAGCTTATGTAGCAACACTCTCACCTAGTAACCATTAGTAACTTGACAACCTGCTGAATGTTTACCCTTAGTTTGCCCATTTTGCTTGCTGAACAAAACATGCTGGAAAGAGGCACCTTAGATGGTTTCACTGGACCTCTCAGAGGATCTGGAGGGTACTACAACACCCAAACAGGGACTTGAACCCTGGACCCTCAGATTAAAAGTCTGACGCTCTACCGACTGAGCTATCTGGGCTCGAGAAGCGAGAGCGCACTTTACCCTGGAGCTTGTAGGTCAGGCCTGTGGACGCTCTAGTTCAACGGTTCTCACAGACATAAATGGTGCTCAGCCCTTGGCTTGGAAAGGGCCCATCCCATCTGGTTCTCATGGCTTTCTACAAACTATTAACACAGCTCAGCACCACTATTCAAGGATACAAACCAACAGGGTTCAACCATGGGTCTGTCCTTCATACTTCTTTACCCACTGACTGCCTGCAGTCTGAGACATACAAAGAGACAAGGTTCTTGTGAAACCTGTAAAATGGTGACGTTAACCAAGAGAATGTTGAACTTTGGTCCTATCTATTATGTTGGCCAGTTTCTAAGTTGAGATCAACTTAACCCCAGTGCTTTCTGTTTAACGACCTTGTTCGTATTTTTGTTTACAACTAGCACACTTTTGACCAGCATGTCGCTTGGAAATCGTTACCAGCATAACTCTTATTCGTAAGGCTCACTCTGGAGGCTTGTCTTGGTTCAAGGAATGCCTTCGTGTCATGGTATGAGAACAAGTAGAATAGCATCAGCATTTTTAATTAAACTTGGCTTTTCTGCACAAGGAGACCAAAATTTCTAACAAACACGTTAATTCCACACCACAAACTGACGTGTAATCTTGGCTCTGTATGCCTCGCAAAAAGCAGGTTTACGCCACCTTTGCCACTGATTGCCCTGACCTACTGAGCTTGTAGGTCAGGCCTGTGGATGCTCTAGTTCAACGGTTCTCACAGACATAAATGGTGCTCAGCCCTTGGCTTGGAAAGGGCCCATCCCATCTGGTTCTCATGGCTTTCTACAAACTATTAACACAGCTCAGCACCACTATTCAAGGATACAAACCAACAGGGTTCAACCACGGGTCTGTCCTTCATACTTCTTTACCCACTGACTGCCTGCAGTCTGAGACATACAAAGAGACAAGGTTCTTGTGAAACCTGTAAAATGGTGACGTTAACCAAGAGAATGTTGAACTTTGGTCCTATCTATTATGTTGGCCAGTTTCTAAGTTGAGATCAACTTAACCCCAGTGCTTTCTGTTTAACGACCTTGTTCGTATTTTTGTTTACAACTAGCACACTTTTGACCAGCATGTCGCTTGGAAATCGTTACCAGCATAACTCTTATTCGTAAGGCTCACTCTGGAGGCTTGTCTTGGTTCAAGGAATGCCTTCGTGTCATGGTATGAGAACAAGTAGAATAGCATCAGCATTTTTAATTAAACTTGGCTTTTCTGCACAAGGAGACCAAAATTTCTAACAAACACGTTAATTCCACACCACAAACTGACGTGTAATCTTGGCTCTGTATGCCTCGCAAAAAGCAGGTTTACGCCACCTTTGCCACTGATTGCCCATCGTCTGACACGTATAATGACACAAAGGCCTCGTACAAATGGTAAATGTGTGAAGTTACCCAGAAGAAGGCTGAACCATGGTTCTACCGCATAGACACTTGAGTCCCTGAGTTGCGCTTCAGGTATAAGTTGTCCACGCTTCACTCTCACGCACTGGGGTGAGATCTACCATTTGATCTTGAAAATCTCCCTTAATGTTCAGGGAAGGGAAACCTGGCAGGTTATCCCTTTAAAGGGCTTGTGCCCTGTCCTCTGAAAGAGCTCTTGCCCAGATGTCAGACACTAGTCGCAACAGTCACAGCCCACCACCTGTCTCCGAGTTCCAATGCGTCTTGATCGCCACGCCGATGAACAAGTATGCCTTGCACCACGATGCGCTATAGGCTTTGAGCTGGGACCTCGTGGCGCAACGGAAGTGCGTCTGACTCCAGATCAGAAGGTTCAAATCATGTCGGGGTCATTCAATGTGCTCTTTTTCACACAGACCCATGATTTATTTTCTGTGCAGTCTAATAAGGATGCTGTTATATGGACTCCAATCTCTATGATGACCACCCATGTCTTTGTCAACTTCATGCTAAAAGGTAACAAAGCTTATGTAGCAACACTCTCACCTAGTAACCATTAGTAACTTGACAACCTGCTGAATGTTTACCCTTAGTTTGCCCATTTTGCTTGCTGAACAAAACATGCTGGAAAGAGGCACCTTAGATGGTTTCACTGGACCTCTCAGAGGATCTGGAGGGTACTACAACACCCAAACAGGGACTTGAACCCTGGACCCTCAGATTAAAAGTCTGACGCTCTACCGACTGAGCTATCTGGGCTCGAGAAGCGAGAGCGCACTTTACCCTGGAGCTTGTAGGTCAGGCCTGTGGACGCTCTAGTTCAACGGTTCTCACAGACATAAATGGTGCTCAGCCCTTGGCTTGGAAAGGGCCCATCCCATCTGGTTCTCATGGCTTTCTACAAACTATTAACACAGCTCAGCACCACTATTCAAGGATACAAACCAACAGGGTTCAACCATGGGTCTGTCCTTCATACTTCTTTACCCACTGACTGCCTGCAGTCTGAGACATACAAAGAGACAAGGTTCTTGTGAAACCTGTAAAATGGTGACGTTAACCAAGAGAATGTTGAACTTTGGTCCTATCTATTATGTTGGCCAGTTTCTAAGTTGAGATCAACTTAACCCCAGTGCTTTCTGTTTAACGACCTTGTTCGTATTTTTGTTTACAACTAGCACACTTTTGACCAGCATGTCGCTTGGAAATCGTTACCAGCATAACTCTTATTCGTAAGGCTCACTCTGGAGGCTTGTCTTGGTTCAAGGAATGCCTTCGTGTCATGGTATGAGAACAAGTAGAATAGCATCAGCATTTTTAATTAAACTTGGCTTTTCTGCACAAGGAGACCAAAATTTCTAACAAACACGTTAATTCCACACCACAAACTGACGTGTAATCTTGGCTCTGTATGCCTCGCAAAAAGCAGGTTTACGCCACCTTTGCCACTGATTGCCCATCGTCTGACACGTATAATGACACAAAGGCCTCGTACAAATGGTAAATGTGTGAAGTTACCCAGAAGAAGGCTGAACCATGGTTCTACCGCATAGACACTTGAGTCCCTGAGTTGCGCTTCAGGTATAAGTTGTCCACGCTTCACTCTCACGCACTGGGGTGAGATCTACCATTTGATCTTGAAAATCTCCCTTAATGTTCAGGGAAGGGAAACCTGGCAGGTTATCCCTTTAAAGGGCTTGTGCCCTGTCCTCTGAAAGAGCTCTTGCCCAGATGTCAGACACTAGTCGCAACAGTCACAGCCCACCACCTGTCTCCGAGTTCCAATGCGTCTTGATCGCCACGCCGATGAACAAGTATGCCTTGCACCACGATGCGCTATAGGCTTTGAGCTGGGACCTCGTGGCGCAACGGAAGTGCGTCTGACTCCAGATCAGAAGGTTCAAATCATGTCGGGGTCATTCAATGTGCTCTTTTTCACACAGACCCATGATTTATTTTCTGTGCAGTCTAATAAGGATGCTGTTATATGGACTCCAATCTCTATGATGACCACCCATGTCTTTGTCAACTTCATGCTAAAAGGTAACAAAGCTTATGTAGCAACACTCTCACCTAGTAACCATTAGTAACTTGACAACCTGCTGAATGTTTACCCTTAGTTTGCCCATTTTGCTTGCTGAACAAAACATGCTGGAAAGAGGCACCTTAGATGGTTTCACTGGACCTCTCAGAGGATCTGGAGGGTACTACAACACCCAAACAGGGACTTGAACCCTGGACCCTCAGATTAAAAGTCTGACGCTCTACCGACTGAGCTATCTGGGCTCGAGAAGCGAGAGCGCACTTTACCCTGGAGCTTGTAGGTCAGGCCTGTGGACGCTCTAGTTCAACGGTTCTCACAGACATAAATGGTGCTCAGCCCTTGGCTTGGAAAGGGCCCATCCCATCTGGTTCTCATGGCTTTCTACAAACTATTAACACAGCTCAGCACCACTATTCAAGGATACAAACCAACAGGGTTCAACCATGGGTCTGTCCTTCATACTTCTTTACCCACTGACTGCCTGCAGTCTGAGACATACAAAGAGACAAGGTTCTTGTGAAACCTGTAAAATGGTGACGTTAACCAAGAGAATGTTGAACTTTGGTCCTATCTATTATGTTGGCCAGTTTCTAAGTTGAGATCAACTTAACCCCAGTGCTTTCTGTTTAACGACCTTGTTCGTATTTTTGTTTACAACTAGCACACTTTTGACCAGCATGTCGCTTGGAAATCGTTACCAGCATAACTCTTATTCGTAAGGCTCACTCTGGAGGCTTGTCTTGGTTCAAGGAATGCCTTCGTGTCATGGTATGAGAACAAGTAGAATAGCATCAGCATTTTTAATTAAACTTGGCTTTTCTGCACAAGGAGACCAAAATTTCTAACAAACACGTTAATTCCACACCACAAACTGACGTGTAATCTTGGCTCTGTATGCCTCGCAAAAAGCAGGTTTACGCCACCTTTGCCACTGATTGCCCTGACCTACTGAGCTTGTAGGTCAGGCCTGTGGATGCTCTAGTTCAACGGTTCTCACAGACATAAATGGTGCTCAGCCCTTGGCTTGGAAAGGGCCCATCCCATCTGGTTCTCATGGCTTTCTACAAACTATTAACACAGCTCAGCACCACTATTCAAGGATACAAACCAACAGGGTTCAACCACGGGTCTGTCCTTCATACTTCTTTACCCACTGACTGCCTGCAGTCTGAGACATACAAAGAGACAAGGTTCTTGTGAAACCTGTAAAATGGTGACGTTAACCAAGAGAATGTTGAACTTTGGTCCTATCTATTATGTTGGCCAGTTTCTAAGTTGAGATCAACTTAACCCCAGTGCTTTCTGTTTAACGACCTTGTTCGTATTTTTGTTTACAACTAGCACACTTTTGACCAGCATGTCGCTTGGAAATCGTTACCAGCATAACTCTTATTCGTAAGGCTCACTCTGGAGGCTTGTCTTGGTTCAAGGAATGCCTTCGTGTCATGGTATGAGAACAAGTAGAATAGCATCAGCATTTTTAATTAAACTTGGCTTTTCTGCACAAGGAGACCAAAATTTCTAACAAACACGTTAATTCCACACCACAAACTGACGTGTAATCTTGGCTCTGTATGCCTCGCAAAAAGCAGGTTTACGCCACCTTTGCCACTGATTGCCCATCGTCTGACACGTATAATGACACAAAGGCCTCGTACAAATGGTAAATGTGTGAAGTTACCCAGAAGAAGGCTGAACCATGGTTCTATCGCATAGGCAGTTGAGTCCCTGAGTTGCGCTTCAGGTATAAGTTGTCCACGCTTCACTCTCACTCACTGGGGTGAGATCTACCATTTGATCTTGAAAATCTCCCTTAATGTCCAGGGAAGGGAAACCAGCCAGGTTATGCCTTTAAAGGGCTCGTGCCTTGTCCTCTGAAAGAGCTCTTGCCCAGATATCAGACACTAGTCGCAACAGTCACAGCCCACCACCTGTCTCCGAGTTCCAATGCGTCTTGATCGCCACGCCGATGAACAAGTATGCCTTGCACCATGATGCGCTATAGGCTTCGAGCTGGGACCTCGTGGCGCAACGGAAGTGCGTCTGACTCCAGATCAGAAGGTTCAAATCATGTCGGGGTCATTCAATGTGCTCTTTTTCACACAGACCCATGATTTATTTTCTGTGCAGTCTAATAAGGATGCTGTTATATGGACTCCAATCTCTATGATGACCACCCATGTCTTTGTCAACTTCATGCTAAAAGGTAACAAAGCTTAGGTAGCAACACTCTCACCTAGTAACCATTAGTAACTTGACAACCTGCTGAATGTTTACCCTTAGTTTGCCCATTTTGCTTGCTGAACAAAACATGCTGGAAAGAGGCACCTTAGATGGTTTCACTGGACCTCTCAGAGGATCTGGAGGATACTACAACACCCAAACAGGGACTTGAACCCTGGATCCTCAGATTAAAAGTCTGACGCTCTACCAACTGAGCTATCTGTGCCTGAGAAGAAAGAGAGAGAGCGCACTTTACCCTGGAGCTTGTAGGTCAGGCCTGTGGACGCTCTAGTTCAACGGTTCTCACAGACATAAATGGTGCTCAGCCCTTGGCTTGGAAAGGGCCCATCCCATCTGGTTCTCATGGCTTTCTACAAACTATTAACACAGCTCAGCACCACTATTCAAGGATACAAACCAACAGGGTTCAACCACGGGTCTGTCCTTCATACTTCTTTACCCACTGACTGCTTGCAGTCTGAGACATACAAAGAGACAAGGTTCTTGTGAAACCTGTAAAATGGTGACGTTAACCAAGAGAATGTTGAACTTTGGTCCTATCTATTATGTTGGCCAGTTTCTAAGTTGAGATCAACTTAACCCCAGTGCTTTCTGTTTAACGACCTTGTTCGTATTTTTGTTTACAACTAGCACACTTTTGACCAGCATGTCGCTTGGAAATCGTTACCAGCATAACTCTTATTCGTAAGGCTCACTCTGGAGGCTTGTCTTGGTTCAAGGAATGCCTTCGTGTCATGGTATGAGAACAAGTAGAATAGCATCAGCATTTTTAATTAAACTTGGCTTTTCTGCACAAGGAGACCAAAATTTCTAACAAACACGTTAATTCCACACCACAAACTGACGTGTAATCTTGGCTCTGTATGCCTCGCAAAAAGCAGGTTTACGCCACCTTTGCCACTGATTGCCCATCGTCTGACACGTATAATGACACAAAGGCCTCGTACAAATGGTAAATGTGTGAAGTTACCCAGAAGAAGGCTGAACGATGGTTCTATCGCATAGGCAGTTGAGTCCCTGAGTTGCGCTTCAGGTATAAGTTGTCCGCGCTTCACTCTCACGCACTGGGGTGAGATCTACCATTTGATCTTGAAAATCTCCCTTAATGTCCAGGGAAGGGAAACCAGGCAGGTTATGCCTTTAAAGGGCTCGTGCCTTGTCCTCTGAAAGAGCTCTTGCCCAGATGTCAGACACTAGTCGCAACAGTCACAGCCCACCACCTGTCTCCGAGTTCCAATGCGTCTTGATCGCCACGCCGATGAACAAGTATGCCTTGCACCATGATGCGCTATAGGCTTCGAGCTGGGACCTCGTGGCGCAACGGAAGTGCGTCTGACTCCAGATCAGAAGGTTCAAATCATGTCGGGGTCATTCAATGTGCTCTTTTTCACACAGACCCATGATTTATTTTCTGTGCAGTCTAATAAGGATGCTGTTATATGGACTCCAATCTCTATGATGACCACCCATGTCTTTGTCAACTTCATGCTAAAAGGTAACAAAGCTTATGTAGCAACACTCTCACCTAGTAACCATTAGTAACTTGACAACCTGTTGAATGTTTACCCTTAGTTTGCCCATTTTGCTTGCTGGACAAAACATGCTGGAAAGAGGCACCTTAGATGGTTTCACTGGACCTCTCAGAGGATCTGGAGGATACTACAACACCCAAACAGGGACTTGAACCCTGGATCCTCAGATTAAAAGTCTGACGCTCTACCAACTGAGCTATCTGTGCCCGAGAAGAGAGAGAGAGAGCGCACTTTACCCTGGAGCTTGTAGGTCAGGCCTGTGGACGCTCTAGTTCAACGGTTCTCACAGACATAAATGGTGCTCAGCCCTTGGCTTGGAAAGGGCCCATCCCATCTGGTTCTCATGGCTTTCTACAAACTATTAACACAGCTCAGCACCACTATTCAAGGATACAAACCAACAGGGTTCAACCACGGGTCTGTCCTTCATACTTCTTTACCCACTGACTGCCTGCAGTCTGAGACATACAAAGAGACAAGGTTCTTGTGAAACCTGTAAAATGGTGACGTTAACCAAGAGAATGTTGAACTTTGGTCCTATCTGTTATGTTGGCCAGTTTCTAAGTTGAGATCAACTTAACCCCAGTGCTTTCTGTTTAACGACCTTGTTCGTATTTTTGTTTACAACTAGCACACTTTTGACCAGCATGTCGCTTGGAAATCGTTACCAGCATAACTCTTATTCGTAAGGCGCACTCTGAAGGCTTGTCTTGGTTCAAGGAATGCCTTCGTGTCATGGTATGAGAACAAGTAGAATAGCATCAGCATTTTTAATTAAACTTGGCTTTTCTGCACAAGGAGACCAAAATTTCTAACAAACACGTTAATTCCACACCACAAACTGACGTGTAATCTTGGCTCTGTATGCCTCGCAAAAAGCAGGTTTACGCCACCTTTGCCACTGATTGCCCATCGTCTGACACGTATAATGACACAAAGGCCTCGTACAAATGGTAAATGTGTGAAGTTACCCAGAAGAAGGCTGAACCATGGTTCTACCGCATAGACACTTGAGTCCCTGAGTTGCGCTTCAGGTATAAGTTGTCCACGCTTCACTCTCACGCACTGGGGTGAGATCTACCATTTGATCTTGAAAATCTCCCTTAATGTTCAGGGAAGGGAAACCTGGCAGGTTATCCCTTTAAAGGGCTTGTGCCCTGTCCTCTGAAAGAGCTCTTGCCCAGATGTCAGACACTAGTCGCAACAGTCACAGCCCACCACCTGTCTCCGAGTTCCAATGCGTCTTGATCGCCATGCCGATGAACAAGTATGCCTTGCACCACGATGCGCTATAGGCTTTGAGCTGGGACCTCGTGGCGCAACGGAAGTGCGTCTGACTCCAGATCAGAAGGTTCAAATCATGTCGGGGTCATTCAATGTGCTCTTTTTCACACAGACCCATGATTTATTTTCTGTGCAGTCTAATAAGGATGCTGTTATATGGACTCCAATCTCTATGATGACCACCCATGTCTTTGTCAACTTCATGCTAAAAGGTAACAAAGCTTATGTAGCAACACTCTCACCTAGTAACCATTAGTAACTTGACAACCTGCTGAATGTTTACCCTTAGTTTGCCCATTTTGCTTGCTGAACAAAACATGCTGGAAAGAGGCACCTTAGATGGTTTCACTGGACCTCTCAGAGGATCTGGAGGGTACTACAACACCCAAACAGGGACTTGAACCCTGGACCCTCAGATTAAAAGTCTGACGCTCTACCGACTGAGCTATCTGGGCTCGAGAAGCGAGAGCGCACTTTACCCTGGAGCTTGTAGGTCAGGCCTGTGGACGCTCTAGTTCAACGGTTCTCACAGACATAAATGGTGCTCAGCCCTTGGCTTGGAAAGGGCCCATCCCATCTGGTTCTCATGGCTTTCTACAAACTATTAACACAGCTCAGCACCACTATTCAAGGATACAAACCAACAGGGTTCAACCATGGGTCTGTCCTTCATACTTCTTTACCCACTGACTGCCTGCAGTCTGAGACATACAAAGAGACAAGGTTCTTGTGAAACCTGTAAAATGGTGACGTTAACCAAGAGAATGTTGAACTTTGGTCCTATCTATTATGTTGGCCAGTTTCTAAGTTGAGATCAACTTAACCCCAGTGCTTTCTGTTTAACGACCTTGTTCGTATTTTTGTTTACAACTAGCACACTTTTGACCAGCATGTCGCTTGGAAATCGTTACCAGCATAACTCTTATTCGTAAGGCTCACTCTGGAGGCTTGTCTTGGTTCAAGGAATGCCTTCGTGTCATGGTATGAGAACAAGTAGAATAGCATCAGCATTTTTAATTAAACTTGGCTTTTCTGCACAAGGAGACCAAAATTTCTAACAAACACGTTAATTCCACACCACAAACTGACGTGTAATCTTGGCTCTGTATGCCTCGCAAAAAGCAGGTTTACGCCACCTTTGCCACTGATTGCCCATCGTCTGACACGTATAATGACACAAAGGCCTCGTACAAATGGTAAATGTGTGAAGTTACCCAGAAGAAGGCTGAACCATGGTTCTACCGCATAGACACTTGAGTCCCTGAGTTGCGCTTCAGGTATAAGTTGTCCACGCTTCACTCTCACGCACTGGGGTGAGATCTACCATTTGATCTTGAAAATCTCCCTTAATGTTCAGGGAAGGGAAACCTGGCAGGTTATCCCTTTAAAGGGCTTGTGCCCTGTCCTCTGAAAGAGCTCTTGCCCAGATGTCAGACACTAGTCGCAACAGTCACAGCCCACCACCTGTCTCCGAGTTCCAATGCGTCTTGATCGCCACGCCGATGAACAAGTATGCCTTGCACCACGATGCGCTATAGGCTTTGAGCTGGGACCTCGTGGCGCAACGGAAGTGCGTCTGACTCCAGATCAGAAGGTTCAAATCATGTCGGGGTCATTCAATGTGCTCTTTTTCACACAGACCCATGATTTATTTTCTGTGCAGTCTAATAAGGATGCTGTTATATGGACTCCAATCTCTATGATGACCACCCATGTCTTTGTCAACTTCATGCTAAAAGGTAACAAAGCTTATGTAGCAACACTCTCACCTAGTAACCATTAGTAACTTGACAACCTGCTGAATGTTTACCCTTAGTTTGCCCATTTTGCTTGCTGAACAAAACATGCTGGAAAGAGGCACCTTAGATGGTTTCACTGGACCTCTCAGAGGATCTGGAGGGTACTACAACACCCAAACAGGGACTTGAACCCTGGACCCTCAGATTAAAAGTCTGACGCTCTACCGACTGAGCTATCTGGGCTCGAGAAGCGAGAGCGCACTTTACCCTGGAGCTTGTAGGTCAGGCCTGTGGACGCTCTAGTTCAACGGTTCTCACAGACATAAATGGTGCTCAGCCCTTGGCTTGGAAAGGGCCCATCCCATCTGGTTCTCATGGCTTTCTACAAACTATTAACACAGCTCAGCACCACTATTCAAGGATACAAACCAACAGGGTTCAACCATGGGTCTGTCCTTCATACTTCTTTACCCACTGACTGCCTGCAGTCTGAGACATACAAAGAGACAAGGTTCTTGTGAAACCTGTAAAATGGTGACGTTAACCAAGAGAATGTTGAACTTTGGTCCTATCTATTATGTTGGCCAGTTTCTAAGTTGAGATCAACTTAACCCCAGTGCTTTCTGTTTAACGACCTTGTTCGTATTTTTGTTTACAACTAGCACACTTTTGACCAGCATGTCGCTTGGAAATCGTTACCAGCATAACTCTTATTCGTAAGGCTCACTCTGGAGGCTTGTCTTGGTTCAAGGAATGCCTTCGTGTCATGGTATGAGAACAAGTAGAATAGCATCAGCATTTTTAATTAAACTTGGCTTTTCTGCACAAGGAGACCAAAATTTCTAACAAACACGTTAATTCCACACCACAAACTGACGTGTAATCTTGGCTCTGTATGCCTCGCAAAAAGCAGGTTTACGCCACCTTTGCCACTGATTGCCCTGACCTACTGAGCTTGTAGGTCAGGCCTGTGGATGCTCTAGTTCAACGGTTCTCACAGACATAAATGGTGCTCAGCCCTTGGCTTGGAAAGGGCCCATCCCATCTGGTTCTCATGGCTTTCTACAAACTATTAACACAGCTCAGCACCACTATTCAAGGATACAAACCAACAGGGTTCAACCACGGGTCTGTCCTTCATACTTCTTTACCCACTGACTGCCTGCAGTCTGAGACATACAAAGAGACAAGGTTCTTGTGAAACCTGTAAAATGGTGACGTTAACCAAGAGAATGTTGAACTTTGGTCCTATCTATTATGTTGGCCAGTTTCTAAGTTGAGATCAACTTAACCCCAGTGCTTTCTGTTTAACGACCTTGTTCGTATTTTTGTTTACAACTAGCACACTTTTGACCAGCATGTCGCTTGGAAATCGTTACCAGCATAACTCTTATTCGTAAGGCTCACTCTGGAGGCTTGTCTTGGTTCAAGGAATGCCTTCGTGTCATGGTATGAGAACAAGTAGAATAGCATCAGCATTTTTAATTAAACTTGGCTTTTCTGCACAAGGAGACCAAAATTTCTAACAAACACGTTAATTCCACACCACAAACTGACGTGTAATCTTGGCTCTGTATGCCTCGCAAAAAGCAGGTTTACGCCACCTTTGCCACTGATTGCCCATCGTCTGACACGTATAATGACACAAAGGCCTCGTACAAATGGTAAATGTGTGAAGTTACCCAGAAGAAGGCTGAACCATGGTTCTACCGCATAGACACTTGAGTCCCTGAGTTGCGCTTCAGGTATAAGTTGTCCACGCTTCACTCTCACGCACTGGGGTGAGATCTACCATTTGATCTTGAAAATCTCCCTTAATGTTCAGGGAAGGGAAACCTGGCAGGTTATCCCTTTAAAGGGCTTGTGCCCTGTCCTCTGAAAGAGCTCTTGCCCAGATGTCAGACACTAGTCGCAACAGTCACAGCCCACCACCTGTCTCCGAGTTCCAATGCGTCTTGATCGCCACGCCGATGAACAAGTATGCCTTGCACCACGATGCGCTATAGGCTTTGAGCTGGGACCTCGTGGCGCAACGGAAGTGCGTCTGACTCCAGATCAGAAGGTTCAAATCATGTCGGGGTCATTCAATGTGCTCTTTTTCACACAGACCCATGATTTATTTTCTGTGCAGTCTAATAAGGATGCTGTTATATGGACTCCAATCTCTATGATGACCACCCATGTCTTTGTCAACTTCATGCTAAAAGGTAACAAAGCTTATGTAGCAACACTCTCACCTAGTAACCATTAGTAACTTGACAACCTGCTGAATGTTTACCCTTAGTTTGCCCATTTTGCTTGCTGAACAAAACATGCTGGAAAGAGGCACCTTAGATGGTTTCACTGGACCTCTCAGAGGATCTGGAGGGTACTACAACACCCAAACAGGGACTTGAACCCTGGACCCTCAGATTAAAAGTCTGACGCTCTACCGACTGAGCTATCTGGGCTCGAGAAGCGAGAGCGCACTTTACCCTGGAGCTTGTAGGTCAGGCCTGTGGACGCTCTAGTTCAACGGTTCTCACAGACATAAATGGTGCTCAGCCCTTGGCTTGGAAAGGGCCCATCCCATCTGGTTCTCATGGCTTTCTACAAACTATTAACACAGCTCAGCACCACTATTCAAGGATACAAACCAACAGGGTTCAACCATGGGTCTGTCCTTCATACTTCTTTACCCACTGACTGCCTGCAGTCTGAGACATACAAAGAGACAAGGTTCTTGTGAAACCTGTAAAATGGTGACGTTAACCAAGAGAATGTTGAACTTTGGTCCTATCTATTATGTTGGCCAGTTTCTAAGTTGAGATCAACTTAACCCCAGTGCTTTCTGTTTAACGACCTTGTTCGTATTTTTGTTTACAACTAGCACACTTTTGACCAGCATGTCGCTTGGAAATCGTTACCAGCATAACTCTTATTCGTAAGGCTCACTCTGGAGGCTTGTCTTGGTTCAAGGAATGCCTTCGTGTCATGGTATGAGAACAAGTAGAATAGCATCAGCATTTTTAATTAAACTTGGCTTTTCTGCACAAGGAGACCAAAATTTCTAACAAACACGTTAATTCCACACCACAAACTGACGTGTAATCTTGGCTCTGTATGCCTCGCAAAAAGCAGGTTTACGCCACCTTTGCCACTGATTGCCCATCGTCTGACACGTATAATGACACAAAGGCCTCGTACAAATGGTAAATGTGTGAAGTTACCCAGAAGAAGGCTGAACCATGGTTCTACCGCATAGACACTTGAGTCCCTGAGTTGCGCTTCAGGTATAAGTTGTCCACGCTTCACTCTCACGCACTGGGGTGAGATCTACCATTTGATCTTGAAAATCTCCCTTAATGTTCAGGGAAGGGAAACCTGGCAGGTTATCCCTTTAAAGGGCTTGTGCCCTGTCCTCTGAAAGAGCTCTTGCCCAGATGTCAGACACTAGTCGCAACAGTCACAGCCCACCACCTGTCTCCGAGTTCCAATGCGTCTTGATCGCCACGCCGATGAACAAGTATGCCTTGCACCACGATGCGCTATAGGCTTTGAGCTGGGACCTCGTGGCGCAACGGAAGTGCGTCTGACTCCAGATCAGAAGGTTCAAATCATGTCGGGGTCATTCAATGTGCTCTTTTTCACACAGACCCATGATTTATTTTCTGTGCAGTCTAATAAGGATGCTGTTATATGGACTCCAATCTCTATGATGACCACCCATGTCTTTGTCAACTTCATGCTAAAAGGTAACAAAGCTTATGTAGCAACACTCTCACCTAGTAACCATTAGTAACTTGACAACCTGCTGAATGTTTACCCTTAGTTTGCCCATTTTGCTTGCTGAACAAAACATGCTGGAAAGAGGCACCTTAGATGGTTTCACTGGACCTCTCAGAGGATCTGGAGGGTACTACAACACCCAAACAGGGACTTGAACCCTGGACCCTCAGATTAAAAGTCTGACGCTCTACCGACTGAGCTATCTGGGCTCGAGAAGCGAGAGCGCACTTTACCCTGGAGCTTGTAGGTCAGGCCTGTGGACGCTCTAGTTCAACGGTTCTCACAGACATAAATGGTGCTCAGCCCTTGGCTTGGAAAGGGCCCATCCCATCTGGTTCTCATGGCTTTCTACAAACTATTAACACAGCTCAGCACCACTATTCAAGGATACAAACCAACAGGGTTCAACCATGGGTCTGTCCTTCATACTTCTTTACCCACTGACTGCCTGCAGTCTGAGACATACAAAGAGACAAGGTTCTTGTGAAACCTGTAAAATGGTGACGTTAACCAAGAGAATGTTGAACTTTGGTCCTATCTATTATGTTGGCCAGTTTCTAAGTTGAGATCAACTTAACCCCAGTGCTTTCTGTTTAACGACCTTGTTCGTATTTTTGTTTACAACTAGCACACTTTTGACCAGCATGTCGCTTGGAAATCGTTACCAGCATAACTCTTATTCGTAAGGCTCACTCTGGAGGCTTGTCTTGGTTCAAGGAATGCCTTCGTGTCATGGTATGAGAACAAGTAGAATAGCATCAGCATTTTTAATTAAACTTGGCTTTTCTGCACAAGGAGACCAAAATTTCTAACAAACACGTTAATTCCACACCACAAACTGACGTGTAATCTTGGCTCTGTATGCCTCGCAAAAAGCAGGTTTACGCCACCTTTGCCACTGATTGCCCTGACCTACTGAGCTTGTAGGTCAGGCCTGTGGATGCTCTAGTTCAACGGTTCTCACAGACATAAATGGTGCTCAGCCCTTGGCTTGGAAAGGGCCCATCCCATCTGGTTCTCATGGCTTTCTACAAACTATTAACACAGCTCAGCACCACTATTCAAGGATACAAACCAACAGGGTTCAACCACGGGTCTGTCCTTCATACTTCTTTACCCACTGACTGCCTGCAGTCTGAGACATACAAAGAGACAAGGTTCTTGTGAAACCTGTAAAATGGTGACGTTAACCAAGAGAATGTTGAACTTTGGTCCTATCTATTATGTTGGCCAGTTTCTAAGTTGAGATCAACTTAACCCCAGTGCTTTCTGTTTAACGACCTTGTTCGTATTTTTGTTTACAACTAGCACACTTTTGACCAGCATGTCGCTTGGAAATCGTTACCAGCATAACTCTTATTCGTAAGGCTCACTCTGGAGGCTTGTCTTGGTTCAAGGAATGCCTTCGTGTCATGGTATGAGAACAAGTAGAATAGCATCAGCATTTTTAATTAAACTTGGCTTTTCTGCACAAGGAGACCAAAATTTCTAACAAACACGTTAATTCCACACCACAAACTGACGTGTAATCTTGGCTCTGTATGCCTCGCAAAAAGCAGGTTTACGCCACCTTTGCCACTGATTGCCCATCGTCTGACACGTATAATGACACAAAGGCCTCGTACAAATGGTAAATGTGTGAAGTTACCCAGAAGAAGGCTGAACCATGGTTCTATCGCATAGGCAGTTGAGTCCCTGAGTTGCGCTTCAGGTATAAGTTGTCCACGCTTCACTCTCACTCACTGGGGTGAGATCTACCATTTGATCTTGAAAATCTCCCTTAATGTCCAGGGAAGGGAAACCAGCCAGGTTATGCCTTTAAAGGGCTCGTGCCTTGTCCTCTGAAAGAGCTCTTGCCCAGATATCAGACACTAGTCGCAACAGTCACAGCCCACCACCTGTCTCCGAGTTCCAATGCGTCTTGATCGCCACGCCGATGAACAAGTATGCCTTGCACCATGATGCGCTATAGGCTTCGAGCTGGGACCTCGTGGCGCAACGGAAGTGCGTCTGACTCCAGATCAGAAGGTTCAAATCATGTCGGGGTCATTCAATGTGCTCTTTTTCACACAGACCCATGATTTATTTTCTGTGCAGTCTAATAAGGATGCTGTTATATGGACTCCAATCTCTATGATGACCACCCATGTCTTTGTCAACTTCATGCTAAAAGGTAACAAAGCTTAGGTAGCAACACTCTCACCTAGTAACCATTAGTAACTTGACAACCTGCTGAATGTTTACCCTTAGTTTGCCCATTTTGCTTGCTGAACAAAACATGCTGGAAAGAGGCACCTTAGATGGTTTCACTGGACCTCTCAGAGGATCTGGAGGATACTACAACACCCAAACAGGGACTTGAACCCTGGATCCTCAGATTAAAAGTCTGACGCTCTACCAACTGAGCTATCTGTGCCTGAGAAGAAAGAGAGAGAGCGCACTTTACCCTGGAGCTTGTAGGTCAGGCCTGTGGACGCTCTAGTTCAACGGTTCTCACAGACATAAATGGTGCTCAGCCCTTGGCTTGGAAAGGGCCCATCCCATCTGGTTCTCATGGCTTTCTACAAACTATTAACACAGCTCAGCACCACTATTCAAGGATACAAACCAACAGGGTTCAACCACGGGTCTGTCCTTCATACTTCTTTACCCACTGACTGCTTGCAGTCTGAGACATACAAAGAGACAAGGTTCTTGTGAAACCTGTAAAATGGTGACGTTAACCAAGAGAATGTTGAACTTTGGTCCTATCTATTATGTTGGCCAGTTTCTAAGTTGAGATCAACTTAACCCCAGTGCTTTCTGTTTAACGACCTTGTTCGTATTTTTGTTTACAACTAGCACACTTTTGACCAGCATGTCGCTTGGAAATCGTTACCAGCATAACTCTTATTCGTAAGGCTCACTCTGGAGGCTTGTCTTGGTTCAAGGAATGCCTTCGTGTCATGGTATGAGAACAAGTAGAATAGCATCAGCATTTTTAATTAAACTTGGCTTTTCTGCACAAGGAGACCAAAATTTCTAACAAACACGTTAATTCCACACCACAAACTGACGTGTAATCTTGGCTCTGTATGCCTCGCAAAAAGCAGGTTTACGCCACCTTTGCCACTGATTGCCCATCGTCTGACACGTATAATGACACAAAGGCCTCGTACAAATGGTAAATGTGTGAAGTTACCCAGAAGAAGGCTGAACGATGGTTCTATCGCATAGGCAGTTGAGTCCCTGAGTTGCGCTTCAGGTATAAGTTGTCCGCGCTTCACTCTCACGCACTGGGGTGAGATCTACCATTTGATCTTGAAAATCTCCCTTAATGTCCAGGGAAGGGAAACCAGGCAGGTTATGCCTTTAAAGGGCTCGTGCCTTGTCCTCTGAAAGAGCTCTTGCCCAGATGTCAGACACTAGTCGCAACAGTCACAGCCCACCACCTGTCTCCGAGTTCCAATGCGTCTTGATCGCCACGCCGATGAACAAGTATGCCTTGCACCATGATGCGCTATAGGCTTCGAGCTGGGACCTCGTGGCGCAACGGAAGTGCGTCTGACTCCAGATCAGAAGGTTCAAATCATGTCGGGGTCATTCAATGTGCTCTTTTTCACACAGACCCATGATTTATTTTCTGTGCAGTCTAATAAGGATGCTGTTATATGGACTCCAATCTCTATGATGACCACCCATGTCTTTGTCAACTTCATGCTAAAAGGTAACAAAGCTTATGTAGCAACACTCTCACCTAGTAACCATTAGTAACTTGACAACCTGTTGAATGTTTACCCTTAGTTTGCCCATTTTGCTTGCTGGACAAAACATGCTGGAAAGAGGCACCTTAGATGGTTTCACTGGACCTCTCAGAGGATCTGGAGGATACTACAACACCCAAACAGGGACTTGAACCCTGGATCCTCAGATTAAAAGTCTGACGCTCTACCAACTGAGCTATCTGTGCCCGAGAAGAGAGAGAGAGAGCGCACTTTACCCTGGAGCTTGTAGGTCAGGCCTGTGGACGCTCTAGTTCAACGGTTCTCACAGACATAAATGGTGCTCAGCCCTTGGCTTGGAAAGGGCCCATCCCATCTGGTTCTCATGGCTTTCTACAAACTATTAACACAGCTCAGCACCACTATTCAAGGATACAAACCAACAGGGTTCAACCACGGGTCTGTCCTTCATAATTCTTTACCCACTGACTGCCTTCAGTCTGAGACATACAAAGAGACAAGGTTCTTGTGAAACCTGTAAAATGGTGACGTTAACCAAGAGAATGTTGAACTTTGGTCCTATCTATTATGTTGGCCAGTTTCTAAGTTGAGATCAACTTAACCCCAGTGCTTTCTGTTTAACGACCTTGTTCGTATTTTTGTTTACAACTAGCACACTTTTGACCAGCATGTCGCTTGGAAATCGTTACCAGCATAACTCTTATTCGTAAGGCTCACTCTGGAGGCTTGTCTTGGTTCAAGGAATGCCTTCGTGTCATGGTATGAGAACAAGTAGAATAGCATCAGCATTTTTAATTAAACTTGGCTTTTCTGCACAAGGAGACCAAAATTTCTAACAAACACGTTAATTCCACACCACAAACTGACGTGTAATCTTGGCTCTGTATGCCTCGCAAAAAGCAGGTTTACGCCACCTTTGCCACTGATTGCCCATCGTCTGACACGTATAATGACACAAAGGCCTCGTACAAATGGTAAATGTGTGAAGTTACCCAGAAGAAGGCTGAACCATGGTTCTACCGCATAGACACTTGAGTCCCTGAGTTGCGCTTCAGGTATAAGTTGTCCACGCTTCACTCTCACGCACTGGGGTGAGATCTACCATTTGATCTTGAAAATCTCCCTTAATGTTCAGGGAAGGGAAACCTGGCAGGTTATCCCTTTAAAGGGCTTGTGCCCTGTCCTCTGAAAGAGCTCTTGCCCAGATGTCAGACACTAGTCGCAACAGTCACAGCCCACCACCTGTCTCCGAGTTCCAATGCGTCTTGATCGCCACGCCGATGAACAAGTATGCCTTGCACCACGATGCGCTATAGGCTTTGAGCTGGGACCTCGTGGCGCAACGGAAGTGCGTCTGACTCCAGATCAGAAGGTTCAAATCATGTCGGGGTCATTCAATGTGCTCTTTTTCACACAGACCCATGATTTATTTTCTGTGCAGTCTAATAAGGATGCTGTTATATGGACTCCAATCTCTATGATGACCACCCATGTCTTTGTCAACTTCATGCTAAAAGGTAACAAAGCTTATGTAGCAACACTCTCACCTAGTAACCATTAGTAACTTGACAACCTGCTGAATGTTTACCCTTAGTTTGCCCATTTTGCTTGCTGAACAAAACATGCTGGAAAGAGGCACCTTAGATGGTTTCACTGGACCTCTCAGAGGATCTGGAGGGTACTACAACACCCAAACAGGGACTTGAACCCTGGACCCTCAGATTAAAAGTCTGACGCTCTACCGACTGAGCTATCTGGGCTCGAGAAGCGAGAGCGCACTTTACCCTGGAGCTTGTAGGTCAGGCCTGTGGACGCTCTAGTTCAACGGTTCTCACAGACATAAATGGTGCTCAGCCCTTGGCTTGGAAAGGGCCCATCCCATCTGGTTCTCATGGCTTTCTACAAACTATTAACACAGCTCAGCACCACTATTCAAGGATACAAACCAACAGGGTTCAACCATGGGTCTGTCCTTCATACTTCTTTACCCACTGACTGCCTGCAGTCTGAGACATACAAAGAGACAAGGTTCTTGTGAAACCTGTAAAATGGTGACGTTAACCAAGAGAATGTTGAACTTTGGTCCTATCTATTATGTTGGCCAGTTTCTAAGTTGAGATCAACTTAACCCCAGTGCTTTCTGTTTAACGACCTTGTTCGTATTTTTGTTTACAACTAGCACACTTTTGACCAGCATGTCGCTTGGAAATCGTTACCAGCATAACTCTTATTCGTAAGGCTCACTCTGGAGGCTTGTCTTGGTTCAAGGAATGCCTTCGTGTCATGGTATGAGAACAAGTAGAATAGCATCAGCATTTTTAATTAAACTTGGCTTTTCTGCACAAGGAGACCAAAATTTCTAACAAACACGTTAATTCCACACCACAAACTGACGTGTAATCTTGGCTCTGTATGCCTCGCAAAAAGCAGGTTTACGCCACCTTTGCCACTGATTGCCCATCGTCTGACACGTATAATGACACAAAGGCCTCGTACAAATGGTAAATGTGTGAAGTTACCCAGAAGAAGGCTGAACCATGGTTCTACCGCATAGACACTTGAGTCCCTGAGTTGCGCTTCAGGTATAAGTTGTCCACGCTTCACTCTCACGCACTGGGGTGAGATCTACCATTTGATCTTGAAAATCTCCCTTAATGTTCAGGGAAGGGAAACCTGGCAGGTTATCCCTTTAAAGGGCTTGTGCCCTGTCCTCTGAAAGAGCTCTTGCCCAGATGTCAGACACTAGTCGCAACAGTCACAGCCCACCACCTGTCTCCGAGTTCCAATGCGTCTTGATCGCCACGCCGATGAACAAGTATGCCTTGCACCACGATGCGCTATAGGCTTTGAGCTGGGACCTCGTGGCGCAACGGAAGTGCGTCTGACTCCAGATCAGAAGGTTCAAATCATGTCGGGGTCATTCAATGTGCTCTTTTTCACACAGACCCATGATTTATTTTCTGTGCAGTCTAATAAGGATGCTGTTATATGGACTCCAATCTCTATGATGACCACCCATGTCTTTGTCAACTTCATGCTAAAAGGTAACAAAGCTTATGTAGCAACACTCTCACCTAGTAACCATTAGTAACTTGACAACCTGCTGAATGTTTACCCTTAGTTTGCCCATTTTGCTTGCTGAACAAAACATGCTGGAAAGAGGCACCTTAGATGGTTTCACTGGACCTCTCAGAGGATCTGGAGGGTACTACAACACCCAAACAGGGACTTGAACCCTGGACCCTCAGATTAAAAGTCTGACGCTCTACCGACTGAGCTATCTGGGCTCGAGAAGCGAGAGCGCACTTTACCCTGGAGCTTGTAGGTCAGGCCTGTGGACGCTCTAGTTCAACGGTTCTCACAGACATAAATGGTGCTCAGCCCTTGGCTTGGAAAGGGCCCATCCCATCTGGTTCTCATGGCTTTCTACAAACTATTAACACAGCTCAGCACCACTATTCAAGGATACAAACCAACAGGGTTCAACCATGGGTCTGTCCTTCATACTTCTTTACCCACTGACTGCCTGCAGTCTGAGACATACAAAGAGACAAGGTTCTTGTGAAACCTGTAAAATGGTGACGTTAACCAAGAGAATGTTGAACTTTGGTCCTATCTATTATGTTGGCCAGTTTCTAAGTTGAGATCAACTTAACCCCAGTGCTTTCTGTTTAACGACCTTGTTCGTATTTTTGTTTACAACTAGCACACTTTTGACCAGCATGTCGCTTGGAAATCGTTACCAGCATAACTCTTATTCGTAAGGCTCACTCTGGAGGCTTGTCTTGGTTCAAGGAATGCCTTCGTGTCATGGTATGAGAACAAGTAGAATAGCATCAGCATTTTTAATTAAACTTGGCTTTTCTGCACAAGGAGACCAAAATTTCTAACAAACACGTTAATTCCACACCACAAACTGACGTGTAATCTTGGCTCTGTATGCCTCGCAAAAAGCAGGTTTACGCCACCTTTGCCACTGATTGCCCTGACCTACTGAGCTTGTAGGTCAGGCCTGTGGATGCTCTAGTTCAACGGTTCTCACAGACATAAATGGTGCTCAGCCCTTGGCTTGGAAAGGGCCCATCCCATCTGGTTCTCATGGCTTTCTACAAACTATTAACACAGCTCAGCACCACTATTCAAGGATACAAACCAACAGGGTTCAACCACGGGTCTGTCCTTCATACTTCTTTACCCACTGACTGCCTGCAGTCTGAGACATACAAAGAGACAAGGTTCTTGTGAAACCTGTAAAATGGTGACGTTAACCAAGAGAATGTTGAACTTTGGTCCTATCTATTATGTTGGCCAGTTTCTAAGTTGAGATCAACTTAACCCCAGTGCTTTCTGTTTAACGACCTTGTTCGTATTTTTGTTTACAACTAGCACACTTTTGACCAGCATGTCGCTTGGAAATCGTTACCAGCATAACTCTTATTCGTAAGGCTCACTCTGGAGGCTTGTCTTGGTTCAAGGAATGCCTTCGTGTCATGGTATGAGAACAAGTAGAATAGCATCAGCATTTTTAATTAAACTTGGCTTTTCTGCACAAGGAGACCAAAATTTCTAACAAACACGTTAATTCCACACCACAAACTGACGTGTAATCTTGGCTCTGTATGCCTCGCAAAAAGCAGGTTTACGCCACCTTTGCCACTGATTGCCCATCGTCTGACACGTATAATGACACAAAGGCCTCGTACAAATGGTAAATGTGTGAAGTTACCCAGAAGAAGGCTGAACCATGGTTCTATCGCATAGGCAGTTGAGTCCCTGAGTTGCGCTTCAGGTATAAGTTGTCCACGCTTCACTCTCACTCACTGGGGTGAGATCTACCATTTGATCTTGAAAATCTCCCTTAATGTCCAGGGAAGGGAAACCAGCCAGGTTATGCCTTTAAAGGGCTCGTGCCTTGTCCTCTGAAAGAGCTCTTGCCCAGATATCAGACACTAGTCGCAACAGTCACAGCCCACCACCTGTCTCCGAGTTCCAATGCGTCTTGATCGCCACGCCGATGAACAAGTATGCCTTGCACCATGATGCGCTATAGGCTTCGAGCTGGGACCTCGTGGCGCAACGGAAGTGCGTCTGACTCCAGATCAGAAGGTTCAAATCATGTCGGGGTCATTCAATGTGCTCTTTTTCACACAGACCCATGATTTATTTTCTGTGCAGTCTAATAAGGATGCTGTTATATGGACTCCAATCTCTATGATGACCACCCATGTCTTTGTCAACTTCATGCTAAAAGGTAACAAAGCTTAGGTAGCAACACTCTCACCTAGTAACCATTAGTAACTTGACAACCTGCTGAATGTTTACCCTTAGTTTGCCCATTTTGCTTGCTGAACAAAACATGCTGGAAAGAGGCACCTTAGATGGTTTCACTGGACCTCTCAGAGGATCTGGAGGATACTACAACACCCAAACAGGGACTTGAACCCTGGATCCTCAGATTAAAAGTCTGACGCTCTACCAACTGAGCTATCTGTGCCTGAGAAGAAAGAGAGAGAGCGCACTTTACCCTGGAGCTTGTAGGTCAGGCCTGTGGACGCTCTAGTTCAACGGTTCTCACAGACATAAATGGTGCTCAGCCCTTGGCTTGGAAAGGGCCCATCCCATCTGGTTCTCATGGCTTTCTACAAACTATTAACACAGCTCAGCACCACTATTCAAGGATACAAACCAACAGGGTTCAACCACGGGTCTGTCCTTCATACTTCTTTACCCACTGACTGCTTGCAGTCTGAGACATACAAAGAGACAAGGTTCTTGTGAAACCTGTAAAATGGTGACGTTAACCAAGAGAATGTTGAACTTTGGTCCTATCTATTATGTTGGCCAGTTTCTAAGTTGAGATCAACTTAACCCCAGTGCTTTCTGTTTAACGACCTTGTTCGTATTTTTGTTTACAACTAGCACACTTTTGACCAGCATGTCGCTTGGAAATCGTTACCAGCATAACTCTTATTCGTAAGGCTCACTCTGGAGGCTTGTCTTGGTTCAAGGAATGCCTTCGTGTCATGGTATGAGAACAAGTAGAATAGCATCAGCATTTTTAATTAAACTTGGCTTTTCTGCACAAGGAGACCAAAATTTCTAACAAACACGTTAATTCCACACCACAAACTGACGTGTAATCTTGGCTCTGTATGCCTCGCAAAAAGCAGGTTTACGCCACCTTTGCCACTGATTGCCCATCGTCTGACACGTATAATGACACAAAGGCCTCGTACAAATGGTAAATGTGTGAAGTTACCCAGAAGAAGGCTGAACGATGGTTCTATCGCATAGGCAGTTGAGTCCCTGAGTTGCGCTTCAGGTATAAGTTGTCCGCGCTTCACTCTCACGCACTGGGGTGAGATCTACCATTTGATCTTGAAAATCTCCCTTAATGTCCAGGGAAGGGAAACCAGGCAGGTTATGCCTTTAAAGGGCTCGTGCCTTGTCCTCTGAAAGAGCTCTTGCCCAGATGTCAGACACTAGTCGCAACAGTCACAGCCCACCACCTGTCTCCGAGTTCCAATGCGTCTTGATCGCCACGCCGATGAACAAGTATGCCTTGCACCATGATGCGCTATAGGCTTCGAGCTGGGACCTCGTGGCGCAACGGAAGTGCGTCTGACTCCAGATCAGAAGGTTCAAATCATGTCGGGGTCATTCAATGTGCTCTTTTTCACACAGACCCATGATTTATTTTCTGTGCAGTCTAATAAGGATGCTGTTATATGGACTCCAATCTCTATGATGACCACCCATGTCTTTGTCAACTTCATGCTAAAAGGTAACAAAGCTTATGTAGCAACACTCTCACCTAGTAACCATTAGTAACTTGACAACCTGTTGAATGTTTACCCTTAGTTTGCCCATTTTGCTTGCTGGACAAAACATGCTGGAAAGAGGCACCTTAGATGGTTTCACTGGACCTCTCAGAGGATCTGGAGGATACTACAACACCCAAACAGGGACTTGAACCCTGGATCCTCAGATTAAAAGTCTGACGCTCTACCAACTGAGCTATCTGTGCCCGAGAAGAGAGAGAGAGAGCGCACTTTACCCTGGAGCTTGTAGGTCAGGCCTGTGGACGCTCTAGTTCAACGGTTCTCACAGACATAAATGGTGCTCAGCCCTTGGCTTGGAAAGGGCCCATCCCATCTGGTTCTCATGGCTTTCTACAAACTATTAACACAGCTCAGCACCACTATTCAAGGATACAAACCAACAGGGTTCAACCACGGGTCTGTCCTTCATAATTCTTTACCCACTGACTGCCTTCAGTCTGAGACATACAAAGAGACAAGGTTCTTGTGAAACCTGTAAAATGGTGACGTTAACCAAGAGAATGTTGAACTTTGGTCCTATCTATTATGTTGGCCAGTTTCTAAGTTGAGATCAACTTAACCCCAGTGCTTTCTGTTTAACGACCTTGTTCGTATTTTTGTTTACAACTAGCACACTTTTGACCAGCATGTCGCTTGGAAATCGTTACCAGCATAACTCTTATTCGTAAGGCTCACTCTGGAGGCTTGTCTTGGTTCAAGGAATGCCTTCGTGTCATGGTATGAGAACAAGTAGAATAGCATCAGCATTTTTAATTAAACTTGGCTTTTCTGCACAAGGAGACCAAAATTTCTAACAAACACGTTAATTCCACACCACAAACTGACGTGTAATCTTGGCTCTGTATGCCTCGCAAAAAGCAGGTTTACGCCACCTTTGCCACTGATTGCCCATCGTCTGACACGTATAATGACACAAAGGCCTCGTACAAATGGTAAATGTGTGAAGTTACCCAGAAGAAGGCTGAACCATGGTTCTATCGCATAGGCAGTTGAGTCCCTGAGTTGCGCTTCAGGTATAAGTTGTCCACGCTTCACTCTCACTCACTGGGGTGAGATCTACCATTTGATCTTGAAAATCTCCCTTAATGTCCAGGGAAGGGAAACCAGCCAGGTTATGCCTTTAAAGGGCTCGTGCCTTGTCCTCTGAAAGAGCTCTTGCCCAGATGTCAGACACTAGTCGCAACAGTCACAGCCCACCACCTGTCTCCGAGTTCCAATGCGTCTTGATCGCCACGCCGATGAACAAGTATGCCTTGCACCATGATGCGCTATAGGCTTCGAGCTGGGACCTCGTGGCGCAACGGAAGTGCGTCTGACTCCAGATCAGAAGGTTCAAATCATGTCGGGGTCATTCAATGTGCTCTTTTTCACACAGACCCATGATTTATTTTCTGTGCAGTCTAATAAGGATGCTGTTATATGGACTCCAATCTCTATGATGACCACCCATGTCTTTGTCAACTTCATGCTAAAAGGTAACAAAGCTTATGTAGCAACACTCTCACCTAGTAACCATTAGTAACTTGACAACCTGTTGAATGTTTACCCTTAGTTTGCCCATTTTGCTTGCTGGACAAAACATGCTGGAAAGAGGCACCTTAGATGGTTTCACTGGACCTCTCAGAGGATCTGGAGGATACTACAACACCCAAACAGGGACTTGAACCCTGGATCCTCAGATTAAAAGTCTGACGCTCTACCAACTGAGCTATCTGTGCCTGAGAAGAGAGAGAGAGAGTGCACTTTACCCTGGAGCTTGTAGGTCAGGCCTGTGGACGCTCTAGTTCAACGGTTCTCACAGACATAAATGGTGCTCAGCCCTTGGCTTGGAAAGGGCCCATCCCATCTGGTTCTCATGGCTTTCTACAAACTATTAACACAGCTCAGCACCACTATTCAAGGATACAAACCAACAGGGTTCAACCATGGGTCTGTCCTTCATACTTCTTTACCCACTGACTGCCTGCAGTCTGAGACATACAAAGAGACAAGGTTCTTGTGAAACCTGTAAAATGGTGACGTTAACCAAGAGAATGTTGAACTTTGGTCCTATCTATTATGTTGGCCAGTTTCTAAGTTGAGATCAACTTAACCCCAGTGCTTTCTGTTTAACGACCTTGTTCGTATTTTTGTTTACAACTAGCACACTTTTGACCAGCATGTCGCTTGGAAATCGTTACCAGCATAACTCTTATTCGTAAGGCTCACTCTGGAGGCTTGTCTTGGTTCAAGGAATGCCTTCGTGTCATGGTATGAGAACAAGTAGAATAGCATCAGCATTTTTAATTAAACTTGGCTTTTCTGCACAAGGAGACCAAAATTTCTAACAAACACGTTAATTCCACACCACAAACTGACGTGTAATCTTGGCTCTGTATGCCTCGCAAAAAGCAGGTTTACGCCACCTTTGCCACTGATTGCCCATCGTCTGACACGTATAATGACACAAAGGCCTCGTACAAATGGTAAATGTGTGAAGTTACCCAGAAGAAGGCTGAACGATGGTTCTATCGCATAGGCAGTTGAGTCCCTGAGTTGCGCTTCAGGTATAAGTTGTCCGCGCTTCACTCTCACGCACTGGGGTGAGATCTACCATTTGATCTTGAAAATCTCCCTTAATGTCCAGGGAAGGGAAACCAGGCAGGTTATGCCTTTAAAGGGCTCGTGCCTTGTCCTCTGAAAGAGCTCTTGCCCAGATGTCAGACACTAGTCGCAACAGTCACAGCCCACCACCTGTCTCCGAGTTCCAATGCGTCTTGATCGCCACGCCGATGAACAAGTATGCCTTGCACCATGATGCGCTATAGGCTTCGAGCTGGGACCTCGTGGCGCAACGGAAGTGCGTCTGACTCCAGATCAGAAGGTTCAAATCATGTCGGGGTCATTCAATGTGCTCTTTTTCACACAGACCCATGATTTATTTTCTGTGCAGTCTAATAAGGATGCTGTTATATGGACTCCAATCTCTATGATGACCACCCATGTCTTTGTCAACTTCATGCTAAAAGGTAACAAAGCTTATGTAGCAACACTCTCACCTAGTAACCATTAGTAACTTGACAACCTGTTGAATGTTTACCCTTAGTTTGCCCATTTTGCTTGCTGGACAAAACATGCTGGAAAGAGGCACCTTAGATGGTTTCACTGGACCTCTCAGAGGATCTGGAGGATACTACAACACCCAAACAGGGACTTGAACCCTGGATCCTCAGATTAAAAGTCTGACGCTCTACCAACTGAGCTATCTGTGCCCGAGAAGAGAGAGAGAGAGCGCACTTTACCCTGGAGCTTGTAGGTCAGGCCTGTGGACGCTCTAGTTCAACGGTTCTCACAGACATAAATGGTGCTCAGCCCTTGGCTTGGAAAGGGCCCATCCCATCTGGTTCTCATGGCTTTCTACAAACTATTAACACAGCTCAGCACCACTATTCAAGGATACAAACCAACAGGGTTCAACCACAGGTCTGTCCTTCATAATTCTTTACCCACTGACTGCCTTCAGTCTGAGACATACAAAGAGACAAGGTTCTTGTGAAACCTGTAAAATGGTGACGTTAACCAAGAGAATGTTGAACTTTGGTCCTATCTATTATGTTGGCCAGTTTCTAAGTTGAGATCAACTTAACCCCAGTGCTTTCTGTTTAACGACCTTGTTCGTATTTTTGTTTACAACTAGCACACTTTTGACCAGCATGTCGCTTGGAAATCGTTACCAGCATAACTCTTATTCGTAAGGCTCACTCTGGAGGCTTGTCTTGGTTCAAGGAATGCCTTCGTGTCATGGTATGAGAACAAGTAGAATAGCATCAGCATTTTTAATTAAACTTGGCTTTTCTGCACAAGGAGACCAAAATTTCTAACAAACACGTTAATTCCACACCACAAACTGACGTGTAATCTTGGCTCTGTATGCCTCGCAAAAAGCAGGTTTACGCCACCTTTGCCACTGATTGCCCATCGTCTGACACGTATAATGACACAAAGGCCTCGTACAAATGGTAAATGTGTGAAGTTACCCAGAAGAAGGCTGAACCATGGTTCTAACGCATAGGCAGTTGAGTCCCTGAGTTGCGCTTCAGGTATAAGTTGTCCACGCTTCACTCTCACGCACTGGGGTGAGATCTACCATTTGATCTTGAAAATCTCCCTTAATGTCCAGGGAAGGGAAACCAGGCAGGTTATCCCTTTAAAGGGCTCGTGCCTTGTCCTCTGAAAGAGCTCTTGCCCAGATGTCAGACACTAGTCGCAACAGTCACAGCCCACCACCTGTCTCCGAGTTCCAATGCGTCTTGAGCGCCACAAAGATGAACAAGTATGCATTGCACCATGGTGCGCTATAGGCTTTGAGCTGGGACCTCGTGGCGCAACGGAAGTGCGTCTGACTCCAGATCAGAAGGTTCAAATCATGTCGGGGTCATTCAATGTGCTCTTTTTCACACAGACCCATGATTTTCTGCGCAGTCTAATAAGGATGCTGTTATATGGACTCCAATCTCTATGATGACCACCCATGTCTTTGTCAACTTCATGCTAAAAGGTAACAAAGCTTAGGTAGCAACACTCTCAGCTAGTAACCATTAGTAACTTGACAACCTGCTGAATGTTTACCCTTAGTTTGCCCATTTTGCTTGCTGAACAAAACATGCTGGAAAG